>NC_087562.1:16887212-17149712 GCF_036250125.1 Pseudopipra pipra | reverse complement strand
TTCGCTTCTTTTCTTTTCTTTTCGCTTCTTTTCGCTTCTTTTCGCTTCTTTTCGCTTCTTTTCTTTTCTTTTCACTTCTTTTCGCTTCTTTTCTTTTCTTTTCGCTTCTTTTCACTTCTTTTCTTTTCGCTTCTCTTCTCTCTCTTCTCTTCTCTTCTCTTCTCTTCTCTTCTCTTCTCTTCTCTTCTCTTCTCTTCTCTTCTCTTCTCTTCTCTTCTTTCTCTTCTCTTCTCTTCTTCTCTTCTCATTTCTCTTCTCTTCTCTTCTCTTCTCTTTCTCTCTCTTCTCTTCTCTCTTCTCTTTTCTTTCTTTATTCAGAACCCAAAATGTATGATTTGGTCAAACACATGTAAAAGTTATTCAATCCACCTAAACCTTCTAAAGATTTTTTTTCAAAACAGAAATTTTTCAACACTAGAAGTAATTTCTAAAATGTTAAACATTTTTTATTATATGCTTCCAAATCTTCCCCTCATTACCTTCAGCATTGTTATCTAATGCAATCTACTGTCACTGTCTTCCTGCCTAAATCCCACGAATACTTACCCACAGCTAGTCCTAGATTCATACCACAAAATCTTTGTTTTCTCTTGCTGTCAGAGTTTATCATTGCATATGTACCACGTGCCTGTCTGTATCTGAACATACAATAACTCTATAATACCTTAAATAAGGTTTGACTGTATCTGCTGCAACCAATATCTAAAGATGTGATATTTAACTAAATGTTGTAATATTGCATTTCCTACCTGAAGAAAGAATAAGGGAAGGACTTGTGCTTGCACAGCTACACAGGACAATTCCAAGGAAAGGAAACTTAGAATGAAATGTACTGAAAACACTGAGATAATCCAAAACATCTCTTCCTTTCTACAAAGTGGGTGGTGTTTCACCAGTTTTCATGTTCCCCACCTGTGTGTTTTGTGTGTTTTCCACGTAGAGCTTCCAGAGATAAATTGCATTTCATTGGCCGAGTTATTTCCCAAAACACAGCACCAAAGGAGGATTTCTGAGCAAGATGAGCCCACATAAACAGTCTGCCTTCATGGCATTTGTGTGAGAGCTCTGCTCAGCACTGTGTCTGTACACATTCTGTACATGGCAATCCATCAGCCAGTGTTACATAGGAAGACTTCAAAACAGAAGCAGCAGTGCACTGTTTACTACAGATTCAAACTTTGGCAAATAAGCCCCACCAGGCATCTCTTGGAAAAGCTATCAGAATTACTTCTGTTTTCTTGCTTGAGATGAAAAGCCCCCTATTGGCTGCCAATATTTGTATATTTTTACATTTGGATTATCCGTGCGGGATTCACCAGGCAGAGTTGGTCCAGGAGAAATAACAGATTTGTGTGCCCAGAAACACACATTTGGAGCACTGATAGCCTTTTTCTACCCTACTGTGGGAACTCTCCTGAGGAAGGAGTCCCTAAAAATGCTGTAAAGATTTCACAAGCACAGTGCTCCCTCTGGAAGGGTGGAAGCTATAAGAGTTGGAAAGGTGCACATATCCATATTCCACGGTTTCAAAGGATCCAGTCGTACCCTGCTGCGTCTGAGACTACATTCATTGTCTACCTTTCAGGATGGCATGGCAGGGGCTTTCCAGCAAACATTCCCTGCATCACACCAGTGCTGCTGCCTGCCCTTAAATCAGCCCAGGGAGGAAAAGATGCTGCTGGAAACACAAGTGCTTTACAAGAGCTTTAACTCTCAGCACCACTCTGCTAAGCCAACATCTGACAGACTGTGGGGCACAGACAGTGGGAAGCTGGGGCTGAGCTGGAGGACAGTTGATGCTCTTGTGATCTCTGTTTGTGTCCCTGCTTCAGCCAAGTTTGCTTTCCTACGACAGTGCTGTGTTCAGAGGCAGAGCAGCTCTCTGGAAAGGCCCAGGAGGCAAGTGGGAAAAAACTACCAATAAAAATCCAGCTCAAAAGCTGAATTTTCATTCTGATTTGACATTAATTAACTCTAGTCTTACAATATTAGGCTAACTAGACAGGTGCATGAGAAAATTAGCCTGTGCTCATTTGAAGGATCAGGCCATCAAAGTCCTTGCTGTGAGGGACAGTCTTGCCTTATGTAAATTGTCACACTGGCTTTGAAAGGCTGGCTCATGCCAGTGAGAATTGATAGGTCTGGTCCCAAATTGATATTCTCAGAATGCATTTGCCATGATTAAGATTTTCACGTTACCATTTGATCAATTGATTGATGCATACACACATATTTTCTCTCCCAAGAGAAATGAGATAATAAAGAATTACTGATGAATGAGTGATTACACATCTTCTTTACACCAGGAATTTTTATCAAGTACTTAGAGATGAATATAAGCCAATGTAAGTAATAAACAATCTCATAAAAAGCATGTTGCTGGGAATGCACTTAACTTATCAACACTATCATATCTAATTTTAGCAATGCTGTATAGATTATTATACATACTCTGGACAACATATTACATTAGATAAGATTCTCGGAGAGATTTTTACAATAAATGGATGGCAGCAGAATTTCCATCTTAACATAAAGACTTATTGCTTGGCATTCAGATGCATTCTGTAATCCCAAGCTAATTGTTGTACATTGAGTTACCACATTTAATCATTAATGCTGCAGGGAGGCAGACATAAACAGATCATTGAAACTGGAGTATGACTGTGGATTATTAACACTACTATCCATTTTATTTTTCTGGATGGCTCTTTCAGTGTATGCTATACAAATACAGTATTTTATTTCCATGCTGTTGCAGTACAAGATGTAGAATCCCAGGATGGGTCAGCCTGGAAAGGCCCACAGTGGCTCATCTGGTCCCACCTCCCTGCTCCAGCAGGGCCATCCCAGAGCACATGGCACAGGAGTGTGTCCACACAGCTCTGGAATATCTACAGGGAGGGACTCCACACCCTCCCTGTGCAGCCTGTTCAGTGGTGGGTCACTGTCCAGCAAAGAAGTTCTTCCTCCTGTCCAGCTGGAACTTCCTGGGCATCAGTTCCTGCCCATTCCTCCTGTGCTATTGCTGGGCCCCCTGATCAGAGCCTGCTCCAGCCTCTGCCCCCTCCTGCACACACTGACAGACATGGATGGGGTCCCCTCTCAGGGTCTGCTCTGGAGGCTGAACAGCCCCAGCTCCCTCAGCCCCAGCTCCCTCAGAGCGATTAGGGATCAGAAAATGTAGGTAGGTTCAGTTCTCACTGAACTCAGGGAAATATGTGAGTTATTACCACAATTCTATGGTAAATCTGCAGATAAATCCATTGTGTTTCTGACTGCTTTGGCCGTGTTTTCATCCCTGAGACTGGCTTGTTACAGCCCTCTTGGAGTTGGTGACTGGTGAGGAGAGGAGTTGTGATCCCTCCCAGTGAAAGCATTTTCTGTCCCCTGTCTGTGCTGGCCACAGAAGGCACAACCAGCCTGGTGGTCTGAGCTTGTGTCTCTGCTCCTTTGTCCCTTACAAGATTCCTGTCACTTCTTCTCTTTTCTGTGCCAGGTGGGACATAGACCTGCCTGGTCTCTTTATCCATGGCAGCATCATAAACTGCTGAAAGCTTTTAAAACCTCTCTGCTTGTGGAGAATCTGCAATTTTATGCCTAAATCACTATATGCATGTGGCTGTAGGACTGCCCATTTTATTAAAGTTTTGAGATGATTCCCAGTTCCAGTTGATCTGAAGATTTTTCCATTCATCTGTGCACTCAGTTTTTGTCACAACACGATAATTTGTGTCATGCCTGTTCACTGGATTCAGGTGCCTGTTCAATATATTTATCTCACTTCAGCAGAATTGAGACACTTCACTTTTTTGAGAAAATACTGGGCTTTTCTTACAAATCTGTAATTTTCAGTTTGAAGAAACACTTGTACCTTCAGGGAGCATTGTATTCTCTTTTCCCAGTGCCTTTTAATTTTGTTTATTTTCTCAAGTACCAACAAAAATATGCTGTAGTACTCTAAGAGTCTCTTGTCAAATCCAAAGAATATATTTCTACCAAGCAAGAGGTTGGTTTGCCATGGAAATGCAATATGATATAATTTACCTCATCTATGCTCAAAATCTCCGTAGCATTAGAGTAAAAATTTCCCTTAGGAAAAAAAAAAAAAGAAAACTAAAGTAGAATTGCAATAAACTCTTCTTTATACATTTGAACTCCGAGAAGCCTCTTTTAAATCACCTAATAAACCCAGGACCAACCATATCTTCATTTGCTCATTAGGTACTCAGTTTAAAAGAAGGGAAAAAAATCAATACTTGTTCCTGTCTCATTTCTGAAGAATGGCACTGAGCCATTCAAGGGCTGGAATGCCTTCAAGTGAGTGACATGCTCGGATAAAGTTCAAAACCTCAATATCACCTCAGCTCATTTTGAACATCAGTCACAGGATTCTGATTTTTGATGGAATCAGAATTAAAGCAAAGGGAGAGAGGGAAGCAAACACTGTGCTGGCAGAAGAATGGATACAGCTTGGAGAAGGGAAAAATATTCCTGCCATTCTTTAGCAAAATTCTATCACAAAACAAAAATCTTGATTGTTCTTAGAGTTCATTTTTACTCCTATAGCCTTTTGGACAGTGAGATTATAGATATAAGGCAGATGCTAAGATTGCACTTATGTGAAATAGATAAGATCTATTAAAGGTGCAAATCAGCTTAAAATAAAGTAAAGTTTTAGATGTGGTATCTTACACAATATTCTAAGGATTTATTTTTACTGCTTTCAACTGCAGATATCTAAGAGTGCAGAGAAAGAAGGCAATATTGCTTTTACAGAATCAGGGTTTTTTGAAACAGTGTCTGAAAAGCTCCATTATGGTGCCTCAGTTAAAAAAAAAAAGATATTGACAAACTGAAAGGGCATTCAGGACTGAGGCCTTGGGAAAGCTGATCAATGAGAAAAGGCTTAAATAAATAAATATGTATGACTTGTCTTAAAGGTGACTTTTACAAAACTTCGAGTCACATCACTGTTAAATCCTCTTCTTAGGACGATTCTGGGAGAAAATACAGACAAACCAGACAAAGCTACTTAAAGAAATTAAAAATTAATTGCTCAAGTGTATAACTACATTCATTGCAGAAGAATTTTTCCTGGTTCAAAATAATCATAGAAGTATAAACTTGTTGTAAACAAATATGTAATTATATTATTATTAGTGTAAATGATATGTACTGAATGATTTAATAGAACTTCTGGCATCTGACTTGATACAAGTATCAAACAAATGGACTTAATCATTCACTGGATACAGTGCAGGCCAATTCAGGACACAGGCAGGCCCAGTGCTTCTGTATTGCAGAGTCTGACTGTTTTCCAGATGGGGCAGAGAACTCTAGAAGGGCACTTACTAAAACTGAACTGCCAATATTATTGTGAAAAGGAGGATATTTTAAGTTTTTTCTTCAATGCCTTGGGATTTTTTGGAGGAAAGGTGTGTATATTCAAATAACTTTAATATATCAAAGGAAATTGTGTCCTAGCACGCAGGTCTTTCAGATGCTCAAGAGAGGAATTAGTCAAAGTGTTATGAACTTCAGGACACCTTCAGAAATCTGTCCTTTTTTCCCCACTCATTTATAGCCACAATCCCCTCAGAGGGCAGCAGTTTAATTTCCTTCCCAGACAGCATCAGTGGGTTTCCCAGCCCAGCAGCTTCCAAGCTTTGCTATTCCTTGGGTGGGAGGATGAATATGGACTCATTATCACCCTCTGCTCTCACCAACAGCACGACTTGGCATAACTTTACCCTTGGCAAGATGTCTGGAGGGGCTGGCAGGGTTGGCAGGGGATGTGTTGCCTGTGAACTGCAATTTGGGGCAAACTGACTCAAACCCTGCCCTCTCAGCCCAGGCTCTCAAAACTGCAGCTCAGATTTCCTCTGCCTGTGCTCGCTGTACTTTTCCCCTACAAATTTCTTTGTTGTCTGCACAATTTGCTTTCTGCTACAAATGAACCCTGGAGGAAGAAACAGCATTTTCTATACATCCAGCTTTGACTAATGCCACCTTTGGTCCCAAATTCTAACTTGTCACCACCCTGCCTGCTAATGCAGGTGCTCAGCAGAGAGACACATGATGCCTCTTAGAGAGGATTAAAATGCCTATCTCTGAGAGACAAAAAGGGAATACTTTAATGTTTAATATTAAATCATTCTCCTAACTGGAGCAAAGCTATAAAAACAACAATAATAACAGACTCCTAGAGGAGCTGAGATTCAGTTTTTATCTGACAGAGGAGAATACGCAATTATAAAGCTATCAAAGCTTTGAAACTATAAATATAATTAAGAATAAAGATATGCAGAGAAAAATAGTGATGTAAACTCTTCACAGCTCTAAAATGAGTGGATAGTGTTCTAATATCAGAGAATAATACAAAGGAAACCACTCTGCCATGGTAATAATATGATCCCACAACTCCCAGTTTGCATACAAGAGCATCCAGAATCTCAGATGTTTCATCTCTGTTGTGCCTCTCTCTCTCCAGTCAACATCCATCTAGGAAGAGGCTTCACTAAGATTCACACAGAATTTTAACACCCATGTTTGCAACAGGGGCTCAGACTGGAGGGCTGAGAAAAGGACCATTTGCAAGGCTGATGTAAGGAGGTACAGCCAGAAATCCTCTCCCTCAGCAGCCTGATGTGCTATTAATAAGTCACGAGGTAAAGCATATTAGGAGGTGAAAAATGCTGCTGTGAAAATTGTAAAAGCAGCTCTGTGAAAATAATGAATTTATCTAGAGGTGCACTGTTACATCAGTCCTAAGGACACAGGACAGCAGGATGGGAGAAGGCCAGCATAAATTAGCTGATGTTGATTTATTTATCAGGGAGTGTTACCTTTTTTTCCTCACTTCTCTTTCTCTCACAGAATTCTCTGTTAATTCCTCTCGGGTACAGCCTTTCTTCAGTGTCAATTCATGTTCTCTTAAGTGCTGTGACACTGAATCAAGTCACTTTTCTCCAGCCATCCCTTTATTCTTCCCACAATTGTGTATCCTGCACTGCAATGCAGTAAAGTCTTCATCTCCTGCTTTGCAATCTCTCCAGATCTCTAATGACTGAGCCTTTGGTTTTGGTGTCATTTCCAGGGCCCTGTGCCTTCAGGATTAAATTCTTTCCTTATCAAGCCTTTGATTTGTTCCCCTCTTCTCTAATTTATCAGAGGTATTGATACCTGGCATTTTACATTAAATAGTAACATTTTCACATATTTTCTTCTCTATGTTTATTACTTTGAGCATTTACAGCATCTCTTTCCAGACTGGCTCTGTCAGTATCCCATGCCTCAACAGATGTTCTTGACCAACAAAGAATGACAAAAAATGGTGCCCTGCTCTCTTTATTCATCACTTTTAAACTCTCATCACTTGTTTTTATTTTTTTCCTTTTCCAACATAGCAATAATTATCATCTAGTTCTCTTTTAGCCATATTATTAGTTTTTATTTTCCACTAGAGTTTCCTCCCTCCCCACTTTTTAAAACTTTAAAAAATATGTTTTTTAATTTGTCTCTGTGCATCTGTGCAGTGGAGTTGTGATATCCACATTTAAAAATAATCATTTTCTTTATAGGCTGCTACAATCTCACTTAATTGTACCCAACATTTAGGCTTTCCAGATTTGCTTCTCAGAACTTCAAACCTTTGGCCTCATGCAAAAGAGGCAGATATATTTTATTCTACTTCCAAGAAATCCGAGTGTATTTGAAATCATCAGCTATGACTTGGATTCTATCTTCTGGAATCTTTTGGAAACCTTGTTTTAAATTCTTGTTTTAAATTTAAAGCCATGCTGGTTTTAAATTCCAAAGGCAGCGTCCTGCAAATATTAGATGTGAGATTCTCGAATAGCACTGCTGTTTCCCAGTGTGATAAAACACCTTTCCATCTTTAGGGAAAAATTTATGACCAGTTGTGGCCATGGCTACTTTATACTGAATACTAAAGCTGTGTCTCACTGTAAGCTGGACTCCTCATGTTGGTGACGTAAAAGGGACAGTTTTAGGATTCCAGCCTTCTGTCTGAGGTCTGTGCCAGTCTGGGGTGAGTGTCTTGTTGTCAGAGCTCAGCAGTGCCAATTGGCTCATCTCCATTCCACACAGTTTGACTGGGAAGTGAGCAAAGCATTGCTGGGAAATGGTTTGGAAACTGGAACATTTAAGGATAAATTAATGTCTTTTTTTTTCCCCCATTTCAGTTAAAGTCACCTGTTCAGCTCAACTCAGAAGCTTGGAAACAAGTTAAAAAAGAAAGACCCTTCAGTCAGACACAGGCTCAGGTGAGCAGGAAATTTTAAGTGTTTCATCATCTGACCCAGAGGAGACAAAATTGGTGATTCCTCAGATTGTTCCTATGGAAAACTCTTGCTCTTACTGGCAGAAATTACCATGGGAAAGGCCTTTGTACTATAGTAGCCAAATAGGTATGCAATTTGGACCTGAAAGTTATTTTTGGGATGTATTTGGGATGGTATTTTGTATGTACTTGGCATGTATTTGGGGTGTCTTTAGGATGTATTTGGGATATCATGAAACTGATACCTGTGAACACGACCTGGTACAATTAGTCCACATGGGTTTGGGGATATAAGACCTTCAGAGGGTAGAATTTTAGTAATTCCAAAAGAAAATTTGCATCCAAAGAAGTAGTGAAAAGCTCATCCTTAATTATTCATATCAGCTCATATTATGGGCTCACTTCTATGACTTTCAGTTTTTTCACCTCCAGGCTCACAAGGCATCACACAATACCTATTCTCTGTGCATGAAGTCATTTTATAGCCTCCATCAGCTTTTTGAAAACCAAACATTAATATCATGATTATAATCTTGGCTGGTGCTGCAAACACCAGGGTATTCCTCTAATTATTTGAAGTTCTCTGGAAGCATTCCTTGGTTTATTGTAATAACCATCTTGGTACACAATATTGGATATACCAACAGCAATACACTCACCAGGGTTTGTGAATGCAGGTTAGTTAAACAACATTTTTATTGAACAAAACCAGAGAGAAATTATTTATTTTGACAGCTTTCCATATGAGAGAAGTTAATAGCAGCTCAATGGGTGGTATGAGAGTTTGCCATATTCAAAAACTTCAGGGATTCTAGGAAAGAAGCAGATTAATATTTTGATGAAAGAAAATGCAATGGAGGGAGATGAAAAATCAAGATAATTTTATGGCAAAAGCCATAATTTTATGTAGGACAGAATACCTGGTCCACCTCCCCTTCCTCCTTCACTCTTCAAACAATACTTTTGAAGGAAAATGTTGGTTCAAAATGGTACCAAATGCACTTTTTCAGTAAAATTCCAGCTGCCAAGGTTTTGGAAGGGCAACAGCAAGCTGTCAGTAAAAGGATGGGACAATTAGGTGGAAATGCTACTTCATGTCAGCCTCTGGTACAACTAATGACATTTTGCACTTTAAAAAGATGCAACTGAATTCTGAGTGACACTGGCTGTGGATACAAGCTGGCATCACTCCACAGACTTCAGGAGAGCTACAGCACCTAAACCCAGCAGGCAACGAGGCAGCTGGTCACAAAATGTCCATGAGACTTTTTTTCATGGCTTTTAAAAAAAGGTTATGCTGCCTGGGCTAATATTTAGTCAAGGTCTGAGCGAGGGCAGTATTAGAAATTCAGTTCAGCTCTTGCTAGCACTCAGACTCAGGGCTTTGATCAGGCTGCTGCTTAAAGTGCCTGCAAACCAGTTGAGACTTGGAGACTAGGAAGAGCATTACATATAAAAAGAAAAACAATAGTTGGCTCTAAAATTTCTGTCCAGAAATCTGTCACTTAAACCACAGAAACCTGAACTTCAGGGGGATCTTCACCTTGAAGCTTTATAGTCACCCCTAAATAAGCCTCCAAATAACATCACTCTTGACAAAGCTGATGGCTCATCTCAGCTGAGATTCACAGTCTAGATGCTACTCCCTATTTCTTCCTTCCTCAGATTTTTTTTTTTACTTGCCTATGATCCCCAAACAGAAAACTCCTTCTGACCAGCGTCTTTTTCCTTAAAAACCTGGCTGCTGTTGTCCAAGCCACTTGCTGCTTTTTCTAGCTCACATGAGTTTAATTATTAGCCTGTTTAGCCTAAGTATGATCCCTGGCTGGAGGGCTGGGGCTTTAACTCTCAGTTCAGAGTTAAAGCACTCATTTGGAAGTAGGTCTGTACTTACCTTCCTCCTCTATAGAAAATGTAACTGAATTTTATATTCCACAGAAATTGCATTCAAAAGCAGAAAGGAGAAACAGGCCTTGGAGCAGGGACCAAACATAATGAGCACCTTGAACACTGAACTGCAGAGTTATCCATCCTTTCTGACCTTGTGAGTTTGGAGCTTTTTTTTCCTGCACAAAGGTACAGCTCTAAGAGAACAGCAACATTCCCCACCTCCTGAGCAGCCTTGTTTCTCACAAGCCTTGTGTTTTGGGCACTCATCTGGAAGATAAAAGGTTAGGTTTGAAGTTCAGACAAGAGGGAATTCAATCTGTGCTTGCCTTTTACGGGGCAAGCATTCTTACCACTTGGCTATTTTACAGAAAAGAAAGACTCGGTGTCTCCTTCTTCAGCTGTGTTTTAAAAGAAAATTAGGAATACTGTTCAAAGGGACTGTGCTCCTGCTTTCAGCAAGGGGAGCTTGGAGAGGACTAAGACCCACAGCAGATTAATATTTAGTCATTTAACTTGTTGTTGGGTACCTGTTGATGATTAGAAGAGGAGTCCTGTTCAGCCTGTTGGCTACTTCAGTCCCAGAGTGCAGGAGTTAACCCTCACTCAGGCTGCAAAGAACACCTGATGGAGAAGGTAAGACCCTCTTCCATAAGAGACTGTGGATTCCATGTGATGGACCAGGAGCTTGGAAAACAGCCACAGCAGCCCCAACCCCTCAGACCCCACACTGTCACTGTTTATGTTCATAAGAGCATAGTTCAGAGTCGGGACTTTCTGCATTTCTTGCTTGGTTTTGTTTGGTTTGTGTTTTTTGGTTGTTGTTTTGCTTTTTATAGTCCTTGCAATATAATGGTAAATTTATTTTTCTTTCCTAAAATAATACAGTTTAGGCTTACAGAAGGGAAGATGTGTTCACCTGCTGTAGTTCAACACAGACAAGACCCACAAAACTTTTGTATAGAAACCCTGTCTATGTCCAGAGATGTAGGAAATGGTACAGGCACCTATGAGACAGAAACAAGGGTTGCTTTCAGAAAATGTGACATGGTGCATTTACTGAAAAGCACCTCCAGCTCATGAATATTCCAGAATTTTGACCCTTTCAAAATTTCCTGTATTGATTAAAAAATGCCACTTTTTTATGGGCTGCTTTGTTTTGACATGTGATGCTTAGATGACAGTTAGAGAAGCACAGCAACACACACAGTAGTAACTGCTGATGGCACTCATAACATAAATAGGCAAGTACCTGACTTATTCATTTATTTTTCAACCTTTTTTCTATTCTAAGGTATCCAAACATATTCAAATGTTCTCAGCACTTATATAAATTAGAGTTAATATGAAGTAATGACTAGTGCCTAAAGAGTAGAAAAATACTTCTGATACTTCTTTTAACTGCAGGAAAGGTTCAGATTACACTATTAGATTGAAAAAGTTCTTATTGGGACAACCACGAAGAATTGACAGTTAAAATAAATGTTTGAATTAAGTGAAGACACTTCATATTTTATTATGGCATGAAGGTGATACACTGTGAATGGCTGAGATTTATGGTCCCAGATAAAGGAGGGAAAATGCTTACTCAGTTTCCCTAGAATCTTACAATAGAAATACAAATATACTGGCAAGATGGAACTTATCTTTTGCTTTAAGTCTTCCCAAAATAAAAAAAGAAAAAATCCTTAAGTGTCTTCCTTGCAATGAGGATAACAACGTGCAAAAATACCTGAACACTCAGCTCAGACATAGACCCTTGGTACTTTCTGCAAAATCCTGGCCAGCCTTTGTTATACATAAGCATCAGTTCCAAGAGAACATCAGAAAAGCAAAAGCTTTATGTGCTGTTCTAGAATCCAGGAAAAAATGCATAGCCTTAGGCATTGTATTTAAATGAGCCATCCAAGATCCTCATGAATGTTCGCTCAGACACAGTTTATCTACCAGGGGGAAACCACAGATTCAGTTTCTCTGCCAACTTTCTTAATAAACATGAGCCACTGGCATTGTCCAAAATAGAGCAGATAAGCAGAAGTTGCACATCCCACTCATTACTATGCTATATTAAAGCTTAGCACAGCTGAGGGAACAACATTTCAGAGGTTATTTACAATGATGGGAACAATTTAGTTTATAAACAAATGAACAATAAATGTCCTTAACCAGGAGATAAAAATAAAATTAAAAAAAAAAAAAAGTTAGTTTTTACAAAAACGTCAAAACACATTTATTTAAAGCATTGATTATCAAAGAAATGTTAGTGCTTTGGGTGTGTTTAGAGGGGTTATTTATTGATTTGTATTTTAATTAGCTGGTGCTCCACATGAAAGACTGCTGCTCTTAGATGATACAATACCTGACCAAAATCCCAGGTGATGTGAGCTCCTAAAACCACTTGCATGCAATAGAAATGTTGAAATTTTCTTGGTTTTTACCCTTTCCACAGCACCAGTTAACACCATTCTCATCTTGTGGCAGCACAAAGTTATCAGCATTCATTGCAATCTTTTCCTAAAGCAGCATTTCTAATGTCAGGCACTCTGAGCTCAGAGTGCAGATCTTTGATAGGACACTCAGAACCTCAAAGTCTCGTTGGGTTCCCCAGCAAAGTGTCTGCTCAAAGCCTGGGCTGTTAAACCAGCTGTGGACCTCGGTGGAGATGTGCAGTCAGATTCACCACGTCCTCCCCTCTGACACCAGCTGGAGCACCTCCAGGACCCCTCAGAAGGGGTTCAGAAGCATTTCTGTTGGTGACAACTGCTATAAAATCAAGGGCTGTGGCATTGTTGTCCTAGACATTTGTCCTAGAGTGCTTTTTACTTACTTTATACTACTGTATATTACTTTGTTAATTTAAATTCATGAGTTACACAGCAAAGACTTTAAAAGGCTCTGAGAATCTGAGAGAAACAACAGAACTGAGTTGATTTAAGGTTGCTTTAGTAAACACAGGATTTTGTGGGAAGGAATTTTGCCTCTGTGACAGTGGGTGATCTGGGTTTTATGGCGTATGAGCCCAATTCTTTCCTCAGACACAGTCCTCCCTCTCTGACTGTCAGGCATGATCTCCATGCCTCCAGCTCCTTGGAGGAAACCCAAGAAAAAAAACCACAGGGAAAACCCACAAGAAATCCAAGGAAACCCAAGGAAAACCCACAGGAAATCAATCACATAATGATGCAGAGCAGCATTTACAGAGCCCACCCCTTTGTGGCTCTCCAGATTTCATGTCACATCTGACAGCTCTGTCCTTCAGTGCCACACCCAATTCATCACTTACCACCTCCAACACCTCCTCCATCAGTTCACTCACTTCCTTTTCTGCAGGTAAAATTAAAACATTGCAGATTGCCTTGGAACTCCCAGGTGTGTGATTCGTAAACCTTGTCTTTAGGTCTGCTACACCCCAAAAATCAGCTTTCATGGAATCATAGAATCATTGGGACTGGGAGAGACCTCCAAGGTCATCGAGTCCAACCTTTGACCAAAGACCACCATCTCCTCTCCTGACAGCCTGAAACAAAAGACTTCTCAGGGCTGGGAGGTCCTCCTTAGCCTGCAGAGAGTCATGAGGCCCTTTCCCCTGCTGGTCTCCTGTTCTCCCACCAGCTGGGTATATTTTGGAAGAGACAGGCATTTTGAACCTCCCTTTATTACCTTGAATGAGCATGATTGCCTGTGCAGCTATACCAATGGTACATATAAATAACCACAAGTAGTTTTCCTCTTAGATCCAGAAAATTAGGCTGTAATAAACATCAGCATTTTAAAAACCCTGTTATGTGGCACATCATCCCCTTCCAGCTCAGAATATTCTGTGCTTCTGTGATCAGCTCAGTATTTGCAGCTCACCCAATCCATCACAGATGCCACCAACCCTGTAGTTTCCTATATAGTTTAAAGAAGTGTATAGGGGTGCATTTTCAAATATATTATTTTTTTCTTGTCCACGCAAACTTCCAGGAAAACAAACCTTCTTTGATTTATATGTTTATACACATCAAAATAAACCTGCAGTGTTTATTTTTGCACAGAAAGCTGAGTGGGTAGAGTTTCAGTTATTTAGCAGACCTGAAATACCTTGATGTAATGCTAAGAAAGTGATATATTTTGGCAGCAAAAGCATATTCGTGACTTTGTGAAAATCTTGAAAACAGTAACAGAAAGAATATTGCTTTTCTGATCTTTACTCCTACGGAGTCTCTTAATTTTTCATGTAAAATATATTTTGCTTCTTTAAAACCATCAAGCTATCTATTTTTCTTAGAGGGGACTCCAACCTGAATCCTCTGATCACTGCTAATTCTATTTTTTTTTTCCTCAATGAGAAAACAAATGACAAAAGGAAATGAGACAAATCTGAAATTTTGTGAAAATCCAATAGGCATTACTATTTTCCTATTTCTTAGCTTTGCTGGATATCTTTTTCATCTACCCACTAATCTAACTTTCTTTACATTTTGTTTTTACTTAAATAAACATTAAACATACTTGCCTACAGTAAGCTCTCTTGTTTTATTCTCTTTGCTCTCCTTTCCTGTACAATAAGCCCATTAATTTTTAATACTTTATTTTCTGAGTTTCTCTTTTGTTATTTGATTCTTAATGAATTCTCTCTTAAGCTTACAATATCAATGCTTATTTATTATGGATGTATTGTACAGAAACATTTTTACTGTGATTTGATTTTTCATCGGAAGACCTTGAAGTTCACTTTATATAGAAGAAATGACAAAAAAAAAAATCCTTAGGAAATAATCCACGCAAAATAAATATTGATAATGCAGGAGAGGGGAAAGAAACCACAAACAAAAAACAAAGAACAACAATGGCAGTAAACTGGGAAAATATTATTGTAAATAAAATAAATCTATTGTAAAAGACAACCAGACATTCTTACATTTTCTTTTTCTGCTGTTGGATCCCAAGACAAGTTGTTTAAATTTTTTTAAGCAGAAGTTTTGGACTAGTTTTCATGGAGATTGCGTCAAGCAAAAGAAAGCAATTTTCTACATTTATAGTTACACCAGTAAAACAGACAAGATGTCTTGGTCAGTAGGACTACAGAGCATCACCCCCAGTATCTGTTTCATTTATATTCAGTTAGGAATGTAATTAATAAAAACTATAAGGAGCAATAGACAGTTATCTCTACTCGTCCAGGAAACAGGGTAAGTGTTGTTTTGAGACACAGATGAGTAAGTCAAAAGTCTAGAGTGCTCCTTTAGTGCCTGGTCTCAATAATCCTGCTCTTTTTCCATGTTTTCTGGCTGTGTGTGGTTAAGTGGGTATAAAAGAGATGCAGTTTTCCTCCTGGTGATCAGCCAGCTATTTTGATCAGAAGATTATTTTTTGGGAAATTTTAATGTCAATATGCTTTTAAGTTTCTATAATTACTGTAAAATCATTAATGTTAAATACACCAGTGATTCTAGGTGCTGTCTGGCAGAAAGAGTTTCTTAAATAACTATTTACTCCTGTTTTTTAAATGAAATTTCTTTGGTTTATCCAAGCAAAAATTCCAGCCTAGGCAGTGTAAGTTTGATTTTATATGATCTTGGACAAGTTGCTTAGCTATTCTTAGCTGCTGTACTTTCCCAGCTAACTGAGGGATTGTCAGGATGAATCCATTGATTAGGATCACTAGAAGGAGGCTGTATAGGTGGATTTTAGGCAGATTTATGGGCTACAATAGTTTTCAGAACAGTAACAGTAACGTTAAAACATGTCAGTGGTGTTTCATGGCATAACTGGACCATGAAATAAACACAATGAGTAAAGAAAGAGTTGGAAAACACTTGAAGAACTTAAAGATTTTAACCAGAAAATTACCTGCTGCTCTATAGGAAGATAAGATTACAGATTTTCATAGAATCGTGGAATGTTTGGGGTTAGAAGGGACCTTAAATCCAGTTCCACCCCCCTGACATGGTCAGGGACACTTTCTGCTATCCCAGGTTGCTCCAAGCCCTGTCCAACCTGGCCTTGGACATTTCCAGGGATGGGGCAGCCACAGCTTCTTTTTGCTGCACTTTATAAATCAATCAGGTTCTCCTCTATTATGCTTTCCTCCACTGTCTCTCTTTCACAACTCTGAGTATAACTCAAAATCTTCCTTTATGTTTTCTGAATAATGGGCAGAACAAACCCATGCTGTAAGCAATTAATATATTGATTTTTAATTTTTGACAGGATCAGCATTTTTTTTAAATACCAGTATGAGTAACTGCTTGCCTGATTTTCTAAAACAGTATTTGGTATTTCAGAGATGCTCTGATGGAAACAAACCTTCTATTTCTTTCTTACTAGAAATCAGGAAAGCCTAGATGTTTTCATGGGGTGAAGCTGTTATTTTAACTGGAATGGATTCAAATTCTCCTGAGTGTCAGCCTGAGCTCTGGATGAAGAAAGCTCAAGAGAGAACTCAGCTGGAAGTGCTCCAGCCCTTTTACAGTTTCAGCTAGAAATTCACCCTGGGTCACAGTCACACCTTGCTCAGAACACAGAGCCAGCACATCTGTGCTGTTCCTGCCCCTTCACCAGCCTGTCACTGCATTTTCAGTTTGTAACAATTTTCAGTTTGCAACACAATTCCACACGAGAGGAATTCCATTTGGATTTGAGCATCCATGTGACAGCTGAGCTGAACACTAGCCAATAATTAGCGTGGGTAATTTTACCAGTGAAGTAGGAGGTAGCTGTGCATCCTTTGGATCTTATTTATAACACACTATTGGTGTTCTTTGTAGTTACTCTGGAGAGTCAGGATAAAAATTGGGTTATTTATACAAACCTGCCCTGAAGGAAGAATATTTGAAGAGGCTGTTCCATTCCTCTGTCTCAGCAGTCATTCTTTGTCACTTCTCCTTAATTTCTGGGAGTTAATTGTAACCAATCCAGTCTAGATGTGACAGAGACAAGAATCTGGACTGAGTAAATAAAACTCTTTTTCTAAACTTAGGTTTCTCTTGCATATTGTTTTGTTGTGTCCTAAAAAAAGCCCCTCAAAGTATACACTTGTGTTAAATTTCATATAAAGACAGAGGTACTTCGTGTAAATATGTCTGATTGTTCTGTTGCACATGTGATTTTTCACATTTAATGTGTGTCTTTGTTCTCTCATGAAGGCAACTGAGAGGGGAGAAAGGATGTCCTAGAAATTAAAGAATTTGTTTGAATCTTGAGTGAGCTGAGCACTAATCTCAGCCTGGCTAAAACTTTCCATATAGCTGGAAGCCACACCGGGGCTGCTGTGCCACAACTGCAGGTTTGTCAGCCTGTTCTTGTTCCTTCTCCCCTGTGACTCACAGGATAATCTTTAGCTACGATTTCCAGCTGCCTTTGCAAACCCTTTGTGCCAAATTGTGCTTTCAATTAAAGCCTTCCTGTGCCATGACTTCTCATTCACACATATACACACCTACTCTTGCTGCAGATTTTTACAAGGATGGAGTCAATATACAGTCAGAAATTATCAAAATTATTCTTCATGCCTTGTGAGCACCAATAAAGACGTGCTCCTTTCAGAATCTGCTCTCTGTTAATGCAAGAGTATGGAATTTAGTGCCTGTGTAGGCTGACATTTTGTACAATTTACGTTCAATTGCTGAAAATGTTTCTTACCTCTTGGGTAAACATTATCAGCAATATACCGTGTTTTTCCTGCAGACGAGGTCATTAATGAGAAATGAACAGAAATGCTGTCAGCCCCTGAATCCATGTAACAGTTTTGACTAGTTGTTTTATAACATGCTGCTTTGCCACACAACAAGACAACTCCTTTGCCAAATAGGAGAGAGCATAACAGTTGTTACCTTTCAACAACTCTTCATTTCTGATCAAAAGATAAGGAGGTAATTTTTTGAAATCTGTTAATCCGAAGAAGCTTAGCTGCTAATAGCTCCCAGGATCCTTTCGATGTGCATGCCATGTTCAGTCTTTGCAATGATCAAAAGTGAGGGAACTCTGCTGATCAAAAATAAAGGAACATGTTATTTTGACACTTCCAGATAAACTTTGCTTTCCCCGCTGATGAGAATTCAGAAATTGTGCATCACCCTACAACAATTCAGAAAGTCTGTTAAAGAATGCAAATCTTCCACCTTGTAAAACATCCTCGGGGAGAGAGGACTTGGCATTCTCCTTCAGGAGGAGAACAGGATTTTGATGCTGTATATTATGTATAGCCAGACAGGATGTAAGAAAAATATTTAATGTTTACACTTAATGTGAAAAAAGTAGAAATGTGAATCTTGCCTCTGGTAAACGGTAGCTCTTGACAGAATAAATTTCCCAGGCACAGGGAGAGTTCATGTTTGCCTTTTAAGTTTTGGTGGGGAGTGAGGTAGATTGAAATAATCACTGAAGAATGACTACTTGTTTGCAGAAAAGAGGATTTCCCTTCAGCCACTTCAAGAAGAGCAGCAGGTCTATGCCTACTGTGGCTGGAATTTGTGCTATATAAGCCAAAGACACCCTCAGTAACACCTCTGCTCACACATGGCTTTGCAGTGAGATTTTTCTGCTCATACCTACACAGCCCGACCACAAGTACTGCACTTACGTGGTTCCGTTCATACACAACATAGTGGATATTAAATTCATTTTTTTTAATTCCCACAAACCCATTACAAATATCTGACAGAAAATGCCTGTGTGAAAAAGGCCTGTGACATTCCAGGGATATGAGGAAACCAGGTCTGACCTTTCCCTTCGCGTTGGTCGATCAGGGTGAAAAGCAGCTCCATTTATATCAGATCTCCCACAGATACCAACTGTATGTTATCCTATGGAGCTTCTGTGCTAAAAGACCAGTTAATTTGGCCAAATTTCTGAAGTTAGCCTGGCATCAGCTTCTGTTCACCTTTGGATTTATTTATCTGTCTTGGAGGAGAGAATAAAGGCCCCTCACAACAGGATGATTACTATCATGGCTTGGTGGTGGACCTTTAGCTTCTAATCACTGGAGGGGGCTCTTCTCGTTTGCTGTGGTAGATATATGGATCTGACAGAGCACAAAAAGGGTTTTTTCTTTTTAGTGTATATTTTTCTTCCAGATCATCAAGTAGAACTGGCAAAATGTTTATGTCAGAGTTTGTATTTCTAGAAAACTGCATGTGTGGGCTGACCAGAGCTGTTCATGAAATTACAGCCATTTCATACATCCATTTCTGAAAATATTTTAAAAAAAATCACTTATGCCCTCTTCTTTATGTTTGAAACATCTATCACTTACTTCATCATGGAAACCCTTCTAAATTAAACTGTCCTCATTTCTGCTCTTAGGAATTGCTGTTGTGGATATTTTGCTGACATCCAGCAGAGCTACACTTAGGAGTGACTGCAGAACTGTGTGTAATTTTGTCTCTAGTAGCTCGGCACTATCATGTTCTCTCCTGCCTCCTGTCCCTCTGCTCATTCCAAACCTGTAATCACATTCTCTTGATTTTCAGCTCTGTGTGCCTGGAACTATCCTTCTGATCTCGTATGCAGGCACCCTCTCTCTTCCTTTGAATTCCTTGCTGAAACATTTTTTCAGACAATTATTTCTACCCTTTATTTATAATCAGTGATCTCTCCTGAACTGTTGCCTCTTGTCTTGTCTTGTTTTTATCTCACATCAGATTATAAGATCTTTGAGTAAGGGAATATGTCTTGCTATGTCTTTGTAAAACACTTTATAAACTTACAGTGACAGCCACGATAATTCATGGTGTATTTCCACTCACATCAAGGAATCCCTGCTTACTGATTCTGGGCAGCACACGCTCCCATGGGCTAGTGAATTCAGGTTTATCCAGGCACCAGACTATCCTGATAATTAGAATTTGCTATTGTGATGATCAGGAGTGGTGTGACTCCTCCTTGCATTAATTCACTGACGTTCCTCCTGACCTGAATCCGTCTGTCACTGATTCAGCAGGGCGGTGCTGGGGGAAGGAGACAAGAGGGAAGAGAGGAGGCTACTGCCTCTGCATGATTGTTAAACTTGCCTTTTCTTTCCTTTTTTTTTTTTTTCTGCTTTTTCATTGTACTTGAAAAATAATTCCTGTCAGATGTTAAGAAAGGCAAGGCTGAGGAGCTCTTGCCTTCCATCTCCAGCTCCGTGGCGAGGGAGCTGCACAGAAGCAACCAAAACTTCCTCCTAAGGCATCATTTTCTTTAGGAAAATGTAGAAAGGCCAATTGTTCTCTGGGAATGAAAAGTTGAAGAGATATCCTGCTGTACAATTTTAATGGCTGTATATGCTGCTTGTTTCATGCTATTTATCAGAAATTCCAGCCTCATGCAAAGACATTTCAGTGCCTTGCCAGAGCGTATTCAAGTCACAGTTGCACTACAGTTCCAAAGAGGGAGGCTAATAAATTACAATAAAACATTGTATTGTACCTCCAAGTTGTCAGTGACTGAATGTTTAAATTGTACTAACTAGCAAGTGATATTTTTCTTGGTGGAAAACAATGGAATTTTTCTCCCCAGTATTGCAGTTTGAGGTTTATAGCAAATCATGGGACACATTCAGTACTATAAATATAATCTGCTAGTAATACATATTACAGTCCTCATTAAACTTTTAAGAATAGCTGCAATATTTGCTGTGGAAACAGCTCTCTCCCCTCTACCAGTTTCATCTTATATCCATCAGCAGAAAACCAAGCTGACTCTCTTCATAAAATGAATTTACTCCTTCCCCTCTCCCTCCCTTGTCACCATTCTTAGTTTGCTATTCAGAAATGGAGATGGGTCACTAATTTAAGAAACTCTGCATGTATTACTGATTTCCAAAAGGCTTTCTAGAGTGCAATAGAGACAAGGGTACCTTCTGAGCCACATTTGGCCCAATAGAAACTCATATCAAGAATTTCCTTGCAAACCCATTAGTAGTGATTTGCAATAGTCCAATTTAGAGGTCACTTAAGCATGAAAACAGTGTACAAGAAAATGCATAATGAAACAATATCAGTAATAGCATATTTAAATGAACAATATCAGTAATAGCATTTTTTAAATGTTTCATTAAGTCTGAATTGTTATATTGTAGTACTGCTGTGAAATAGCTGATACTTTCTCTAAGATTTCTTTTATATCCATATTATTGAGGCACTGAAACCAAAAGATGATAAAAGTCAAAATATTTTTATTAATCATGTGGTTTAGAACATTTGTATACTGGATGACTTGTTTTATATGTCTTTATATAGTCCATAATCCTAGATTAGATCCAATTAATATAAATTCAGTGTCTTTTTTATGGAGGCAGTGTGAGACTGAACATTTTGTAGTCTTGCATATTAAATTAAAACAATTAAAATACTTCTTTATTGCTTTCAGAAAACTATTATCCTAACAACATAGATTTTCAGTGCCCTGATTTGAAGGCATGAAATAAACAAAAATATCCCATTATAATGTATCTATTAATTTTTTTCTTGCTAAGCAAAGCTGTCCAATTTACTGGGGCTGTGCTTTCAGTGTTGCTTGTTGCAATGTTGATCCTCTCCGGGTCAGTCACTCCCTGGAGAAAACTTGGCAGTGGGACATGGTGAAGACACATGTGGTGGTTAAAGTGAGTGTTGATTTGGGACAGTTCTTCCAAACTCATTACATGGAGGCCTTCAGTTCTTTCCAATCTCTCTTTAGCTGAAGTAAACTAGTAAGACAACACTTAAGCCCACAGTTAAAACCAAAATATGGCCTAAGTGGCACTCTCTCTTTTACAGCAACACTCAAGTTAGCAATTAGCTGGATTTAATTGTTGAACCACATAAATTGATCTAATTCCATTTATACAATATAGCTAGGGATGATTCTACCAGTCGAGAATCTGGTCTAGTATGTCTTTCATTCTGCAAATAAAAACATAGGGTTATTCAAGAACACTATAGCACTGAGACCTGGTTTAAAACTGTGTGGGTGGTTGGTTTGGTTTTTTGGGTTTTTTTCCCTTTTCTCCAGCAAAATCCAGTGCAACAAAACCCCTGAAAACTGATTTGGCTTTTGGAAGCAGCAGTTTTTAATCTGGGAGCTTCTGAAAACTAAAGTGATTTTGGCTGCTTCAAAGGAAGAACACTGTCCAAAGCTCTGGACTACATATGTTTCTATTTTTATCTCATAAGTAATAAATCCAGGGTAGCTGGGAAGATGTGCACTCTCAGAATGAACAGAGAGGCTGAACCTTGTCCTGGCTACCTGGACTGGCTCCAGCCCCACAGCAATGTTTGTGTGGCTCCTCACCAGCTGAGTTCCCAGCTGAGGTCAGCGGTGGCTCAGGCAGTTCTGTCCTCACTCCATCACCAGGTGACACAGCTTTATAAAGAGAACAGAAACCTTCACGAAGTAATGGAGATTTTACTATCTCACCTAATAAAAATACGTGTCACAGCACTGTCAGTTTACCCTTTGCTGGCTCCAGCTTCCACATCATCAGATCAATTTTGCTTTCAGCTTCCAGGACACAGTAATCTCATAAGCACTGTCTCGACTGCACGGCAAGTGCATGCTGAGCTCTCTTGTCTTCTGATCATCTATTGCAGGCAATCAATCAATTCAATCTGCCTGAATTGCTCTGATTTTATTTAGGTCTGGAGCTCTGCATTTCCTTCCCGAGGGAACCATCGGGATGAAATGCCAGGAGGTTTGTGTGTGAAGTCACAATGTTCCTGCTCAGGCTTTAGCCTCACCACTTAGAGATAACTGTAGTTGATCTTCGCTTCTTGTGTAGCTGATTAAGCTATAAAATACCAGCATGAAAAAGAAATAATTAAATCAACTGATGCCTATCAATATACATTTCAACAGTCATTTTGGATTGTAAGGCTCATTTTGTCCCTTTATCAATATTTGTGTGAAATATGAGCTCTTTAGAGGGTCTAAATCAAACAGGAGGATCACCCACCCAATGCCTTCAACTTTTAAAGAATTAACTTTTGTGATTATGTGGTTGAAATGTAAAGATAGAAAACATTCATATGGATATTTCTTGTGGTTT
Organism: Pseudopipra pipra; assembly: GCF_036250125.1. Classification (NCBI taxonomy): domain Eukaryota; kingdom Metazoa; phylum Chordata; class Aves; order Passeriformes; family Pipridae; genus Pseudopipra; species Pseudopipra pipra. Next base: position 17,126,529 of record NC_087562.1, on the reverse strand, counting down.
TTAGCCCACAAAATTGACTGGCATGGGAGAAAAAAAAAAGTATCAAACAATATAGCTTTTTGGAGCTGTTTGCTTCATTGGACATATCTCTTATCGTGCGCCTCTGACAAGCAAGGTTAAAAAAAGCAATACTGAAACTGTAAAACATCTCTGCTCTTATTCACACCTAATTATACTATCTGTTCATTGTACTCAGTACCTCAAAGGACCAGGGATATTATTGGTCATTTTTCATCACCTCATTGACAGTGCCATGGCATTGCTGCAGAAAATTCAACCTTCAGGTTATACCTCCTGAAATTGTTTGCTGGTTAGAATCAGTCTAATGGACCTGTTTATGACACAATAATTCCTTTCCATTTGGGCTGTATCTGCTCGACTTATCAAATATTTTTTGAGGACTTAGTGCTTTATGTGGTTTAGTCCCCAGGAGCAGAAGCACAGAACAGCACTGCCAACTGAAGATTACTGTAGGGAGATACTAAAAAAATAGGATGTTTTTCTCTTCTGAGGGCGAAAGGAAATAATGTCAGTGACAGGCTGGAAGAGGATGGATATATTTGTAAACTGTGACAATAAAAGTTAACACTGTGGCAGGAATAAATCAAGCATTCAAGCAGCAACTCTGGCAAATACACACTCTAGCAGTTCTGCACCAGAAGAGTGCACTTCATATGGCAATATCCAGCCCCAAATCTAGAGGCTAAGGATCCTTTTGTTCCACCTGTCTGTATAAGACTAAGACATAATATTTATTGCTTGTATTGAACTGCTTCTACACATCTCCAGTAGGAAACTTCCCAATCCCCTTTTTTAAATAACAGATTGTCTAAAGAGGCACAACAGAGGTCGAAGGCATGATATGAATTCGTATACTTCAGAAATGAATAAATCAAGTTAATGTTTTAATGGAAGCTGGCACAAAATAAGTGCCACAGGATGTAACTAGATTATTTGTTTTTTGCATCCAAAAATTTTGTTTGGGCGAAGCTTGAAGATTCTGTGCAATTTTCTAAGATTTCAGAGCACCTGGCCCTGCCGGTCCCAGAACAGAAATCCCAGACGTGTTTCCAGGGACTCCATGAGGCACAGCTCCGTGGCAAGTCTGAAAGTTCAGCGAGCAATCATCATATTTTTGTGTACATGCTGCACAGATGGTTCTGCCTCTCCCTGCTCAGGCTGACGGATCCTGAGAGCAGCAGGCCGGGCGCGCATGCCCAGCCCATCTGTGCGGAGCATCCCGAGCGCAGCCGGCGCTTTCCAGGAACACTGGGCTCCATATTCCTGCACGTGCACAGCACAAGGGCACGTTTCTGTTAGGAAAATCCTGTACAGAAAGATGCTTTGAGTATATCTAAGTGAGGTAATGAGTTTTACTAGAAGTTGGAGGCAGAGCAATGAAGTGCAAGTCTTGGTCCACCACAGTCACAACACAAACACACAGTTTTCTAACACAGCTTCTAACAGGCTGATTCCATTCTGAGGTCAGAGTGGATTTAATCTTTTTCTCCCTTACATCAGACCTTTCCCTGATCATTTTTATGGCTCCCACTCTGCTACTGCACAGTTACAAAATCCTATTTGTTTCTTTCTTTTTCTTTGTCGCCTGCCATGCTTCGATCTGGTTCCTCCTGAGAGGCCTCCATGGGTGTCCTTACAAAGGACCTTACAAAGCCTTTGCAGCTTGGCTGAGACTTCACACTCAAGGCCCTTCACCTCAAAATGCTTGATCGGACTAAACAGCAGTGAGGCAACACTTGCTAGATATGCATGTCCTGCCACTAATGATGGTGGGGAGCTATTATGTGGAGGGTCCTCTCTCTGATGCCCTTGATACATATATGGCAGGAGTCATTTTCACTGCCAGCTTATCTTTACAGTGTCAGACTTTCAGCTTTAATAGGCTCATTAATCATCTGTGTCACTCACTTTCCATTCCTTCCCTGAAGCTGCTCAGCAAAAGTTCTGCTGCTGTATTTTGCCAGTGCCTCTGTGTTTTGACAAGGGAGTGTAAATGCCACTGTCTGGCGGCCGCTGAACCAGGGAAAGGTTTAATTGGGTTCAATAAGCATCGCAGTCTTGGGATGCTTATGAAGAGCAGGAACGTGTTTGCCTCAAAGATGGACCCAGGGGAGAGCAGGGTCTGTTTATCATCTGAACTCCCCTGTTCTGAACATGCAGTGCTGGATCAGGCCTTGTCTTGGCCTGTCTGCTGGGGATATTTCACCCTGAGCACCTTTCATTTCCCTCTGAGTCAGCTGCCTGCACTATTTCATCCCAGTTTGACTAGACTCATATATGGTAGGGTCTGACTCTCTCAAGATTGATGTTCATAGATTTCTACCTCTAATTTTCATTCCTGTCTTCACATTTGACCTAATAAAAATATATTTACTGGTTCTCAGTTTTCTTTTCACCTTTGTAATCAATCATACTTGATGTACTGCTTAATACTGAGTTTAGTATTACTGACTCACTTTGTGGTGGAGCCATATACTAATAGTCTTATGTCAGAGCAGAAATCAAATCAGCAATATTAACATTTCCAGCTTACCTCAATCAACATTTTTAGGAGATTTTAAGAATACCAGTACTTTTACCCCCTTGTTGAACTATTTTAATTTTATTTATCTTGTTTTATACTCTAGCTATTTAAAATTCCCCTCTTTGATTTTTTTTGGTTAATATTCTATTGCACCTTTATTTTTTAATATGTGTCTTAAACAACTGATGAAGAATAAAAACTACCTTTTAAGCTTCACATTCACCTTCTTAGTTCTCCTAATCCTTCTTCCTAAGTCTTAAGGACAAAAACTCAAAATAAAGAGAATATTACATTGAAAAATACTCCACTAGAAATAATTGATCGATTTTACAGCATCAGGTCTCTTGAATTAGTGCTCACAGGTACTGAAATCTGAATGAGGACTGAAGATCCTTAAAGTTAGGCTTTGCAGTATTTTTTTGTTATCATTTAAATTTTAGTTACTGATCCCAGGACTGGAGTACAGATTTAAATGCCTCAGTTCACAACCATATATTCACACAGGACACAGGGTGACAGAAAACTTTGGGTGCTATCCAAGACAGCCAGAACAAACTTCAGATACCCACAGGAACCTACAGGATAACCCCGAGCACAGGGAGTCTGTTAAAGGCTTTAGGGAGGCACCTTAATCTGTGTAGGATGTGGAGCCCAGAAACTGCTCCTGAACAAAAATATCTGTATCTCTTTCCTTCCCTGTATTCCTCCTCCCTTCCCAGAGATATAAGAGCAGGAGGAGCCCTCCCACACACTTAGTTGCAAAGGCAGCCAGATAAACATAGTGTTTCCCCAAGAGAGGTCACTCAGAGTCCTGCTCTTAGAAGAGTGTCCCAGCTACCAACTAAGGCTGCTCAGGGTAGTGACAGCCTATAAAAATACATATCTGAATAGAAAATTCTTCCAAATGCAGCAGCTTAAGGACAAAGGAAATGAATATTTGAGTGTATATCACAGATTTTAGGGCATTTCTTTAGAAGACAGAAATCCCCATTAAATTTCTAGTTAAGGTTAAAGGCTCAAATGGACTAGTGAAGAGAACCAGAGCAACCAAAATCAATCCCAAGTAGCTCTTAGATCCTTGTACCAAACAAAGATCTGGGTCTTGCAAGTTCTGAGTTTAAGCTCTGACTTCAGTAAGATCAGCAGGAAAAAAACCCCAAACTCTAGCTTAGCTGACTGGTCTGTTCTAACCAGACAACCAGGTAATAAGCCTTTGGAAAACAACACCAATCTACTCCACTTGGTCTTGAGAATTCTGTGCTATATCAGCTCATTCATCTTCCAGAGGATTTTTAATTCATGCCTTCTAAAGATGTCATTTGGTTCTGTCAAAAGCATCCTAAACTCACTGCATTTCGAGTGGGTTGAAGTTTCTGCTGAAGCTGATGAATTTTTAAGCAATGCTCACTGTCTCTACATGCATTCAAATAAGTGTTAGTAGCAGTGTAAAACTGAAGTGTCAAACACTTCTAAGCAGTGAATGCTTCATTTCAGCCATAAATATATGTTGTCAAAGGTCATTAACTTTCCTATTGTAATAGATTAGGCAGTTTTTCCCATACTCTGTCAGCTGGCAGCATCTTTTTAATCTCTGTGGGGCTCTGGAGTCCTCACAGGGATTTAAGGAACTACTGAAGGACCAGGGTGGTCCACAGGCACCTCAATCTTTAGTCCAGGATTTCCATGCTTCATTTTAAAAAAAGAGCTTTGCCACCATGACATGGAAGAGCTGTGAACTGCTCTTTCTTGGTGTTCTCCAATTTTCAAACACTTAAAAACTCCCTTCTCATTCATCTTTCTTTTCATGACTGTTGACAGGTTTAAGAACTATCACTTTTCCTAAAAGTTGAAAGATAAGTGAGTTTATTCAGTGCCCAGAAGTCATCTCACTGTGGATATGGGTTTGCTGAGGAAATGTGTGATAGCAGAGGCCCAGGGATAAACAAGACCCCCAAACAGGAATGATAAATTTCCACAGATCTGTTAAAAAAAACATTGTAACACACACACACAACACCATGCTGATAATGGGCATTTGCAATAAACACGAGTTGTAATGGCCTTGGTTCCACACACAAGAAAGCAAATATAAAGTAAAAGCTAATTAAAAAAAAAGAAAAAAGAAAAGGATAATTAAAAACAAACCAGTCAGATCCAGTTTGTTCTCATCAGCCTTCAGTGTTTTCCCAAACCACCACTAATTCAAAGATTCCTTGGGGAGAGCTGGGAGTTTAGGGTATTCAAGACAAATTCCCTCTCCTAATGCCTTCCACTGTGTTCAGAAAGAATTGGGACCCTCAAAATGTACAGTTCACAGAATGTATTTTTCACCACTTAGAAAATTTAGAGGTGTGAGAGAAAGACACAGTGACTGTTCAATGGACAGCTAAGAAAGGAAAAAAGTAGTCAGGGGAAAAAATTCCAGATTGGGTCAGGTTTTGAATCATTGTTAAAGAGCTGGCAAAAGAGCAGCAGGAAGAATAAGATGAATATCTACTAGAATGTGTTCTAATAAATATTCTTTTGATTTATTTTTTAATTCAAGCTCAGTCTTTTACAGCTGCATGAACTATTTTGTTTGACTGAGCTTGACATGGCCTGTGTGGTTAATGATGCATATTTTCATCAAAGGTGTGTCTTAATGTGTGCTGTGATGGAAAGAATTGAGAAAGTTGCTTTATGTTTTCTCAAATTCTTAAGCAGGAGGGATGTGAGCTTCCCCTAAGTGACTCCAAATTCATTCCAAAAGTTTTACAAGCCATTTACAGTAGCTAATAAATTTCTGCCATGGTGGGAATATAACACCTGGTCAGCTTTTTACTCCAAAAGGCCCTATACCATCTAAATATCCTCAGTGAAGGGTGGTAAGACTGTGCAGCATCAAGATGGAATAATTCACCTTATTTAATTACACTGACAGCAGAAAGTAAAGTTGAAATGAAAGCTGGTGTCTTAACTTTGTCAGGACAAAGTTGAAAGACCCAGCAGATGCTGATGTCAGGGTAAATTTCTAATAAATTAAAACCAATCCTTAGAGTAGCTGGAACTTGGTATAGCAAAAAAAAAAAAAAAACAACCTCCCTTTTTTTTATTGTAATTTGAATTCCAAATGAAATGGCTAGTGAGGCAAGTGGCATACCAGTTTCCCATTCTGAAATGGCAAATATTTAGTTTTCTGTTAAAGGCAGTGTTTAATTTTTTATTTTTTTTTTAAAGAAAATAGAGGCATTCTTTCAGCTGTCCATTCCTGCTAGGCTCCTCCCCTGAAAAGTAGAGCTGTGGTGCTAATACACCAGATAATCCTGGGGAATAACTGGAGCAATGTGTCAGCCACGAGAGGAAATAAAACGAACAGCTGCAATTGGATTATGCATTCTTCTCATTATCCAGATTCAAATGCCTGATGAACACTGTGTGTGCAATGAAAGGAATGTCAGTGTTGCATATAAAGTAGCAAATCAAAGTGTCTGCAATTCAGATAATGCTAGACTGTGCCTTGAGGCACAGCCCCGAGCCAGGGGTGCTCAGGAAGCTGCCTTGTTCCTCCAGAAGCCCAGGGAGCCCTCCTGCCTCCCAGCCACGCTCCCCCCAGGCCGGCACTGCTCCTCTCCTGCTCCGGGGAAGGGAATAAATGATTGCAGCTGACATCCCTCTTCATGCCTGGCCAGCTCTTCTGATCATTAGTAAGCAGTGGTGTGGAGCCAATTCTATGCCCATTCTCTGCCAATTCCTTCGCAGGGGGAAATATCTGGGAAGCGGAGCCGGAGTGTTGCACCACTGCTGAATCCAAGATCGGGCAGGCATTAGCCAGTGGAGGAGAAACTCTGCTTGACTGGATAAGGGAATAATATCTAGAGTAGCTGATAGTAGAGGGCATGTCATTGCCATCTGATTTGCCATTTGTATCTCGGAGTCACAGATCTCAGTGAGGTGAGGCAATAACGGGAGAGTGCTTCTGCCTGGGGTGTGTGTGAGAATATTCTAATTTATGTCCCCAGATTATCATCTGTGTGTCAATGTGGCTAATCCAGGCGTCTGAGAAGGATTTTACCCAATCTGCCTTCCCTTAGGGTGAAGCTCTGAATTTGGATCTCTTGGTCCTTGACAGAGAGATATCATTACAACGTTCTTGTCATTGAGAAGATTCTTGATGAGTATTTCCTAGGACTCAAAAGCCCTCCTGAGAAAGGAACAAATTCTGTTCTTACATTAGGAGTAAAGGCAAGCTGCTGTTGTTGCAAAATTCAACTTTATTTCTATTAAAAAATTAATACAAAAAACCTCAGCAATGACAATGAGTAAAGAATAAACCCTCTTTATTAGTTTAATGTAGAGAAAGAATGAATGTGCCATAAAGCAACTTTCTGCTATGGTAGCATGTAACTTCTAGCACTGTTTCTATCTACCTGAACATACTGTCACATATAGAAACAAATAGCTGTTTTCTCTCTTTTGTTCTGCAGGTGTGTGCTGAAGCTTCAGGAGTGTTTTGAAACTGGAAATAATACACACTAATATACTGCAGCCAACAGAAGTCTTTTATATTAGAAGACACAAGGTGAGAGTCTAACAATGTGTGTACAGAGAAAAACAAATGCCCTAAATATTAAGACATAAAAATTAAGTAACATTAACTGGCCTTACCACAATAGCATCTCAGATTTTTGCACATACACATGGTGCACAAGCTCATTAGGTCTCATGAAAAATGTCATCTAGTTAGCAAAAATCTCCTTCATGAGAAGTGAGGAAAGTGACCTCACATTGTGAGCAAGGAATAAATAGACATTTTCTAATAAATGCAGCTGTTTTCTATTGTGAGATAATAAGAGAATTTGGGGTAATTACCAACCCTTACTGGCACATATTTATGATATTGAAGGCTACATCGCCACCAGTTTGCTTATTATTAGTTTCTATTGGTCATCTTTCGAGAAATAGTAAATTAATGCATTTTCTTTATGTATTTCAGTGGAAGAACTGTCAGATTTTCTGGAATTGAGACTATAACATGTGCTCCCACACCCCATGGAAGCCAGCTGAAGTGGAGCTCTTTTTATGAAACACTGTACTTCTGCTCAACCTTGTTTACTACTTTCTGACACTCAGTAGAAAAAGGCAGCCAGCCTGGAAATACCTCTTTGTTGTTTGTCTGTACAATGGTGCCATTGGATCTTTTATATTCTTCTCAATATGCAGATCAATATACAGATAATGCTGTCTGGTTTGGGCTGGGGTTTAAATCCAACATAAACAGCTTAAAACTTTGCTGCCAAGTGGCTCATTACTATAGAGAAACAACATGCAGGAGCAGGAAACCACACTGAGAACGGTGGAGTTTGACTAATAAGTGAATGTTTATATCTTTTACAGAGTTTGCTCTTGCTAAAATGTACAGTACTTCTTTGTTTTAATTCTTTTCCTCACTGACTGATGCCCAAATCTTCCAGCTACAGACATAAATCACTGCAGTCAGCAGTCCTGAGCCTGTCTCGAATTTTTGGACTGATTAAATATTTGGTAACTCAAGTTAACAGTGAAGAACCTATGCTGGATTAGAGCTTAGTATCAAACACGTAGATATGGTCAGGGAGAAGTTTCTCCACAGGATGAAAGGAGAAGAAAAACCTTTGTGTACTGGTGCTGGTTGTAATCCTGATGTACTCAGGAAGCAACAGAAGTGAATAAACTTTCAAAACTTGCAGAGAAATATCCACATGCAAAAAGAATTCTCTTTATGAGGCCCAAGAGACTTGCTTTTATGGGTAAGCATTCGCTAAGCAAATTGCCAGCTACTTTATACAGGTGCACAGAGCAGCCACATAAAGGAAGAGAATTGTTTTATGGAAGCCAAAGAGAGATGCTGAAATCATGCCAAACAAGGAAGGGGCAACCCCATCCAGCAGACTAAGCAAGTGATGCTATGGATCCATAAGCAAGTAACTAAGCCACCCACACTGCTGCAGAGCCTGCCAAGAAGACAGATGGTGCTGCTTGTGAAATATCTTCAGACGTTCCTCAGAGTTTACTGCATATATTTTATGGTGGAAATAAATGGAAAAAAAAGTAGTCTTTTATTCCTTACATTTTATTGGCTACAAATGTTACGTTATGTCCTTTTAAATCAACCTACAGAAGGATCTGCTCTTAATTAAAGTCTTTAAATAATTGGTAGATTTTAGCTTGCCTGTGGAGGTTTGATCTCCATACTCGCAATTCAATCACAAAGGCTCAATCCACATTTAGTTTAGTTCATCCTTTGTGTAGGCAAATGCCCAATTAGGAACCCTCCATACCTTTTGGGCCTCCTCAGGCTCAAAATACCTGTGCTAAATAAAAACTCTTTTACAAAAACGGGAGGGTTTTAAACTGCACTAATGGTGTTTGACATCCTGCCTCTAAAAGGTGATATTCTGGCATTTATATTATAGATTTCACTGGAACAGCTACCTGTGTTTGCCTTCACAGTTTGGGGATAATAGTAAGTAGGGCAGTGGGTTCTGTAGATCACTTTGAAGATTTAGAATATTATCTCAACTGTAATGAACTGAGTTTTCTACTACCAATTGCTTGTGCTGTGCATTCGTTTTTAAAATAATTTAGTTTAAATATCAGGTCACTGGCATCCATGTGGCTAAGTTTTATAAGCACAAAAGAAAATATATGACTCTTTTATATTATCTGGTTGGGGGTTTTTTCCAAGAAAATGTAATACTTATCAAGTATTCGATTATCAAGTGTACAATACAAAAGAGGATTTCACACAGACAGGCTCTCAGCTTCAACAGAAGTGCTCACTTTGTTTACAAGACAATCAGCAGAAACTTAAAGGAACCCCCCAACCCAACAAGCACCAAAAGGCAGGTGAAACATTGCTCATGTCCTGCCTCCCAGCCTGGATGCAAGTGATGACCACACTTCTGTGCACGTAGGGCAGGCACTGAGCTGGGATCAGGATGCAGGGCAGCAGCTGGATCAATCCCGTGGGAATGCAGGGCAGCAGCTGGATCAATCCCGTGGGAATGCAGGGCAGCAGCTGGATCAATCCTGTGGGAATGCAGGGCAACAGCTGGGTCAGTCCCGTGGGAATGCAGGGCAGCAGCTGGATCAATCCCGTGGGAATGCAGGGTAACCCACAGCTCAATCACAGAATCGCAGAGTCCTGAGGACTCCACCACCGGGACACACAAAGGGCTGTGCTGGAGCTCTCTGAGCACAGGCCACTTTCTGTAGGTGATGTGAAGGACTGGTCAGACCTGACAATAAACCATTACTGATCCAAAATGCTTTTAAATTGTTTTCCTTGTTTTCATTCACATTTTTTTTCACATTATAATCTCTTCCCATCTCTCCTTTTGTCAGCACTGAATTCAAGTCATTAGTAGCATTCAGCAGAGGAAAAAAGGGCATGTGGCTCATCACTTAACTTCATCTTGGCACTATCATTATATACGAGTTATTTTGTTTTAGGAACCCATACACATTCATCACAATCACACTCATTTTTCCACCAAAACGAGGTATGCAGGTAGATACTATTTTTCAACCTCTGTACACTAAACCTACATGTACTGTGTACTAAAGTAATAGGTTTTAATCTCATAATCACTGATGAACAGTCTGCAAGCTTTATATCAACAGACTTTGATGAAAAATATGTATATAGAGAAAGATACTCTCATTTCAGGGCTTTTTGTTCCTGTTAGTTTTTAAATCAGCTCAGAATCTCCCACATCCCCCATACTGAACAGTTATGGATATATTTAAGTGCTGAAAACTGACATTTCCAGGTTCAGCTTAGTCATCTTTTAAGCCATCCAAAGAACATAATTTTCTCTGGTTCCCATTTTGGGGAGCTGTAGTTTTTTTTTGAAACGGTCCTTTTTATTTTTTTTTTTTTTAAGGCATTGTAATTTAAAAACCAACAGCACCATATTATTCTACTCTATGCTTATGGGAAAATTGACATGAGAGGAGCTCTGTGACACAATCTGCTTTTGTGTTTCCATCCCTCTGGAGCCCACTGAAGTCCTGTCCCAGGGAGCCTCCAGTGACCAGCCACCACAGAGCCCCTGTCCAGCACAAGGGTGTCCTGGCCTTCCTCCCCAGACATTCTTTAGTCCCACCTTCGTCTGAGCAATCAGAGTTCAAAAATAAGATGAATCGAATTAAAATACAGTCATCCAGCAAGTATTTTTAAAGGACAAGTCCCAAGGCCCAATTTCTATTTAATGGTTCTTTAGCCTGTCTCCCCAGAGCTCACAGAACCATCCAGCTGTTTCCAGTCCCCAGCTACCACGGGAACCTTTTTCTTTGTCCCCTTTTCCAGCAGGCAGCTGAGCTAAAGTCTCACCAGGCTTGATGCCTGTAGCAAGACAGGGTTAATTGGTCCTCGTTAACCTGCTCTGAGCCCACGTGGCATTTGGAGGACTCTGTCTCCACGGGCCTTTATCTGCCTCTCCACCAAAAAAGTCTGCACAAGTTTCACCTTTACAAATCTCCTGGCAGTGCCTGCACCTCCCCTGCCACAGTCAGCCAGCCATAAAAGTGCTAATCAGATGTTACAACACGACTCATTAGAATATTGGGCGCTGGTTTTATCTGCTTCCAAGGGGTAGAGATGCTGGAGGCTCAGGAGTCATATCGAGCCCCTGCTTAATAATTGCTCTTCATGTAGGACATGTATTAGGAAGCACTTCCTCTGCTGGGATATAAATCCACTGTCCTGAGCACTTGTGGGCATCCACTCTGTTATTTCGCTTTCAGAAGAGAAAGTATTCAAACCACAAAGCAGATTTCAACTTAACTTTCACTCTCTCCCCTCCCACTGAGATTCAGTCAGTTATATTTTGTATATCCTTGTATATCTTCTTTTCTAAACAGCATATGGAACTTTACCCACCAGCATGTGCATGATCCTACTTTGTTTGCCATGTGCTTCAGTTTAAACTAGCCTTGAAAAATCCCTTACTTTTAGGACTGTGTATAATCCCTGCCAAATAGTGTAACACAAAGGCAAGGTCCCTCTCTCCCTGTGTAGGGTCACAAATGTGCACCCAGGGACTGACACAATTTGCCCCTGGGAATTCTTCAATATGTTAACTAACCAAATATGCAAGCTAATTAATTCAGACATTATAGCTTGGAAAAAATCAAATATTCCTTATTGCAGAAGAGTGGATCTTGGAGCTGTAGAGGTTGGCAAACCCAAATAATGTTGTATCAGCATAAAAGGACACTGAGTCATTTTTCAAGGTAGGAACAAATCAGCTGTGTTCTGCTTATATTTATTATCTCCCTGCTCATATCCAGGCCTTCTCAGAACTGGCCTTGCTTTTGCCAGAGCCATTTGATCATAGATTTTCTCCCTCACATTTTAGGTTCTTTCTCCCACTTCCTTAGAAAAATTATTGGTTAATTACTGCCCAAATTACTGTATTGATTTCAGCAACTGTCTAAGCAAAAACCCAACAAGCAGCCTCAGGAACACGGAATCTCCTCAATGCCCTGATTGTCCAGACAGTATTTCCTCAGCCTTTTGTCTCCTGACAGTCTGGATGAAATTGTTCCCTCTGATTTGTTTGGAGGTATGAGCAATATCACCTGTTTTCAGGGCAGCTTCTACAAGGTAAGATACAGGAAGCTTCTCCCAGTAATAATCACTCTGATGTCACATCCCTTTTTCCAAATTCAAAACAGTAAATTCAGGAAAAGACTGTTAAATGTAGATCCTACCAAGGGCTGCATTCTCATGCCTACCGTGCCTTCATAAATCCATGGCAGAACTGGCAGGAAGAATAGACAGTGAACCTTCTCCTCAGAGCAGTGAGAACCACACAAAAATCTGCAAAAGAAATGAGAGTCATTAAAGATTTAAAGAAGTAAAAATACTCCTTATATCCTAAAAGGCCAAATGCTGTTTCCGTGAAGAATCTTAGTTAATTTTCCTATAAACCAGCCCCAAATCTTTAAAAGTAGGGAAGGAATATCTGTTTCAGCAGACACACACTTTCAGTAGGCTATTTCTCTCTGTCTCAGAGATATAACTTTTATTTTGCCAAAGTCTTGTAACACATGGTGAGGAAAAATAATTTTACCTTTCAGTTTTATTCACAGAGCATTATAACTGTGTCTTGAGATAATTTTGAAACATCATGTCTTTTTTTCAGGCCTTTGGTAACACAAGTTGCAAAGATTCGGATTTGGAATTTATTTTATTATATTTTGTAATTATGCAAATGAGGTGGCACATCAGCATTAATCACACTAAATGAAGCTATCTGTTTCAGTTTGAAATACTGAATAATTATTCATTAACAATGATGGGTGAAGAAGCTTAAATCAAATAAACTTGCACTTTAGAGAAGCAGCTTGCAAAAATATTCTTTGGGAGGGCTGATTTTATTTATTTTGGTGAAGTGTGTAGGCACAAATATTTAAAACCAGATATTATTGGTGAGAAGTAATAATGTCTTTCAAATGTGTTCATATTTAAAAATCCAGTGTCTGGAGTTATGAAGAGGAAGCTAAAGTGTAAATATCACTTATTTTCTATATATTTAAAGAAAGCAGACGAATTGACATCTGTCTCCTTTCCTAGTAAATAAGTTACTTCTAATTAATTCATCTGTCAAGGAGATCTCTAAACAAGCATTCTGCAAAGCAGACCTGCCACAAAAGGAGGTTGCTCCTGCGAGTGCAGCTCTCAGTGTATGGCAGGCTCAGAGCTGCACTCTCTCAGCACACAGCTCATCAGGTCACTGGGATCTGAGGCACTCGCTGTGCCAGCTTTGGTTTGTGTGTCTTTCTCAAAATGAACTCTGTGGCTCAGTTCAAATGGTTCAGCAGCAAATTGATCTCTCCAAGTTCACACGAACCCAAACTCCTGGAAGAATTTCCTCCTTTCCTTAGACCCTGTGCCTTCTTCATTAACTTTGATATAGGCTCCCTGCCTCACTTCTGCTGTTTCTTGTGCTTATCTTTTTACAGGGTAGTCAGCAGCTTCACCCTTTTAGCAGGCTTATCCAAGCTTACACTGTAAAAGCTGTTCTCATCCCCAGCTAGGAAGAATCGCTCTGTATCAAAGCTGAGGAATGATGCAGTCAACTTCTACTGGCCAGTGAAGCTCAGGGAGCTGGGAACTCCTGCTGCTGAGTGGGGATGTGGACCTGGTCTGGGCTACAAAGTCCCTGCAAGTCTCCTCCAGTCAACATGTATTTTATGCTGACAAATGAAGGGGGGTTTGGCAGTAAGGCTCCTAAACGCTCTCTTGTTCTCTGAATAAGGAACATTTTCATTTCCCTATTCCCTGAATAGGGAAATTAAAGGTTGGATACTAGGAAAAGGTTCTTCCCCCACAGGGTAGTTGGGCACTGCCCAGGCTCCCCAGGGCAGTGGGCACAGCCCCAAGGCTGCCAGAGCTCCAGGAGGGTTTGGACAACGCTCTCAGGGACAAGGTGGGATTGTTGGGGTGTCTGTGTAGGGCCAGGAGTTGGACTGGATGATCCTTGGGGGTCCCTTCCAGCTCAGGATATTCTACTATTCTATGAATAAAACAAGCTGCATCAGCAGTGGGATGGGGTTCCTTTGCCTTTAGAGGTCATTTTCTTCAGGGAGTAGTTCCCTGTTTTACCAGGTTGGTAAGCACTTTCCATAAGAGTTACAGGTCTAACAGAAGGAACCTTTTGTAGTCACTAAAAAAAGAGAAGACCATCCCAAATCAGGTTCATCTCATTCAAACACTGATGGCTAGTTCTGGAGTGAGTGAATTCCTCTCTGGAATGCCATTCCCTCTCCCCAGACAGAAGGGCACAGACGTCTAATTTTGGATAGACATGTTAAGTCGGCTCACTCAATTATTCTTCAGGTACTGTGAGAGGCACAGCCATGCTCACACCCTTCTGAGTGTGCCACCCTCCCTGAACAAACCTCAGCAGGCTGCTCCACGTGCCTCTCAGCACTGCAGCCAGAGAGCTCTGACGTGAGGGGGGTTTAGACCCAGATCAAAAGCCTTCTGTGATTTTAAGTTGGCTGCTTTGACTTGGCACTCAAATGGAGAAGAGGGGATGGACTTAAACTGCTCTGAATAGGGAAGCAGCAAGGAGCAGCACAGGCTTTGTGCTGCACACCAGAGCAGCTCTTCTCTGGCATGTTGTTCCTCTGGCATTTTCCAGGCTCAGTTGGAGCAGCCGGAGGAAACTCCCACACCCTGTTATTCCACACCTGTGTCACCAGCTGTGGGTTTGTACAGCAAGTTCTCCCACGTGCTGTACAAACAGCCACAAAAGGTATCACTAGCCAGCCTGGAGCCTGGGGATCCTGCCAGAGAAGTGAGGGAATGTCAGTGGCTGAGAAACAATGGAGGATGAAAGCTGGGGCCAAAGGAAGCACCAGAGCTGAGAAATGATCAGAGTCCGAGGTACAAACATCCTGTGAACTCTGTTTCTCTTCTAATCATGTGGCTTGTTTTTTTCTCTTCTCCCTCTGCCCACATTAACGTTTCCTTGTGGACAGGACTCTTTCTGATTTATTTTTCTGGGTTTGTTTTGGTTTGGGGTTTCTTTTCTTATTATTTGCAACTGTGTTTCCTGCTTGCAGACTTTGGGAACTCAACCTATTTATCTTTGCTAAATGATTCAGGACCCTACAGGATCCAACTGCAGTTATTTGACTTCTATTTTAATACTGGAAATAAATGTTATTAAATAATAAATTTGATTGTCTTCTTAGAAGTGTTTGTCTCCTCAAGCCTAATGCTAATTTCTTGTTTTCTTAAATCTTTCTTGCTAATAATATGACATGTATCATGGGAAATGGCTCACTAAACCAGAAGCAGATTTAATAAAAATGTTTCCACGCTCTCAACACCAACTGCTTTAAATCTATGCAAGCAAAAATTAAGAGCCATCATTCAGATTTGTGTTTTCAAACACATAAGGGAGTTTTCTTAAAAAAGTTTCCTGATTTTAAACATACACAGACTGTATTTCTCTGTTTCACTACTTGGGTTTCAGAAGTAATAGAATTTTGATACAGCTAAGTTAGTACAAGGATTACAAAAACATTTTCAGTCATAAGACAAGGGGTTTACTTCTGGTATGTTGTGAAAAAAAATGGGATCAATAAAAGCCTTTACAATGCATTACTGGGAAGAAAAAATAATTCATATAGAAGTTACAGTCAGCTTAAGACTAATGGTCATAACTGTAAATTATATTGAAAAACAGATAAAATTAAATAAAGACTTGCAAAGTATAAATTTGCTGCTGGCAATCTGAAAAGGATTTTCTTGTTACTCACCCATGGGATTTGGGGTTCTATCAAGGAAGCTTTCCTACTTGTCATACATCATTTCAAAGAGACATATATAGCCTGGAAACTGCTTTAAGGCAGCTGCAAGCAAGTGTCACTTTGAGTTAAATGCATTATTAAACTGTTGGGAAATTTCACATCATGGGTCATTTATCTATGCTAAATGGGTCAAAAGCCTCTACACATGCCTAGATAAATGAAGGAGAAGAGCAAAATTCTCCCTTGGGAAGTAATAAGTTGACAAGCTTTTAGAGTTCATGTTGTTATTTTTAGTAGATAAGAGGAAAAACTACTTGCTAAGTATACTAATTCATAAAACCAGGTGCCAAACGCTCACGAGGAAAGGTTACCAGACATCCCCATATTTTGGTGCTGCTTTGTGCAAGTGGTCAGCAAAATGAAGTATAATATGCTTGGGGTCTCTGTCTTTGATGGCTGGTTATAAGGTCTCTAAAGATGCCCACTGAATAATGTTTATATATCAAAGAATCCCAGAATGGTTTGGTTTGGGAGGGACCTTATAAGGGCCATCCAGTTGCACCCCTGCCATGGGCAGGGACACCTTGCACTGGCCCAGGTTGCTCAGAGCTCCATCGAAGCTCCCTGCTTTGGGTGCTTGGAGGGTTCACTTTGCTCAGGGCTTGGAGGTACCGAAAAGAGGGCAAGGCAAACTTTCTAAAACTTCAATGTGCTGCTAATATGTGATTTCATTTAGTCACAGAAAGGCCTTTGGTTTAGTAAACCCTGCCCCTGACACCTTGCTGGGCGTTCCCAGGCACCGTGGTGTGCGTCACCAAACAAATTGGAAGCCAACCTGGTAGTCAGTTTTAGGAAATTAGCAGCAATGTAAATCCACATGAGAGGAGAAGTGAGCTAGAAGCAGTTCTTCACAGTGCATTGGCATTCTTTCATGTTGAAAGATTATATTTTCCATTTCCTTGCACATTTGCCCATCAAGCAGACCAGTCAGAAAAATAGTTGAGCAAACAATTGCAAAGGGAGGGTTGTGCTTTTGATTAGAAGCGATTTCACTTTCTCCATAGCTGATAGAGGGGAAAAAATATTTGGTGTTGGTATCAGTTGATAGCTCTGAGCCAGCTGGGTTTACATGGAGCTCAGCATGTGCTCCTGGCTCAGAGACATGGAGAGCACAGCCCCCTCTTCTGCCAGGAGACCTCTGCAGATGGAGGTGTCAGAAAAGTCTCCTTCTCAGCCAGATTATGGGGTTGTTTATTAATTACATTCTAGATGTTGGGGAAGGACCCTTCATTTTAACTCAAGAAGCTGATTTACACAACTGCCAATGTTGATGACTAGATCTTTAAGTACCCAATACATGCATTTTTTAAAAAGCTTTCATTTTCAGTGAAGAAAAGTTTTCTTGTTTTGAAGCTTAGTTGATTTATGGGTTAAAACCATTGAAAAAATTAAAAGATTGAAACATATAAAGGATTTGTGTGTAGTCAAAATCGTTACTTCTTTTAGTTGATGTAACATGTAAAAAGGGATCTTAGCCTCCCAAAAGGCACTGAGAGTTTCAGCTTTTACTAATCAATATTGACTCAGGACAAAGATGAACTTATGTTATTGCACTGCTCACCTAGAAAATGTTCAGTCCATAGCATCTGTTGTAACTGTAAAAATCAAGTGCAATTTAAAGTTACATCAGTGTAAGTTTTCTCTTTAACTATTTTTCATATTTAGAATTTTTAAAATTCTTGTCATACAAGACAGAACTATTAAAACTTCAGTACATTAAAAAACTGATGAATCAAAGAAAGCAAAATGTAGTAGGATGTTTTGCTGATGAACCAAGCAAGGCAATGCTGATCTGCTGAAGCCAACTGACACTGTTGGCATTATCCCAAAATGTACAAACACATAGCCCGACCTATCAGTGCTTTTTATTAAGATGTCACTGAGAACAAAATTAAAACATCTCATTAAAAATTTTCCCAGACACAAAATTAATGTATATATCAAAGCCATGACACAGGTTTTCAATTAATTAATTAACCTACTTTAAAGTACAAAATCTCTGTGCTCAGGTATTCTGTCTATTGAAAGTTTCTCACATGGTCCTCAGCTATCCTGATAGGCTTTTAAGCTAAATTGTCTTAATTCTTTAAGGATAACATATCACCATTAATTCCTTACTTTACTCCTCTTTATAAATTTACCATGATGAGATTAGAAACAGATATTATAAAACAGCTTCATAGATCAGAAAATATTGCTGGTAGTGTTCATCATGCAATGTGAATACGGTTTCTTTGCAGAGAATTTAGCTATTTTTGTTTGTGTACAATGTTTGTTGTCATAACCTACATCAGGACATTTGCAGTATCAACAGTGGCTCTAAATTGAATAAGCCACATTTACTTAATTTGCTCCATAATAACAATATTACATTGTTTTAGCCAAACGTCGATGTCAAACTGAACAGAAATAAGAGGAAAGCAGTAATTAGTCTAGGTTAAAATATATCCTCAAAGGATATTAAATATGCAAGAGCTCATCCATGAAAATTAGACTGCAAGAGGTTACACCATGTATTGGCTTATTTTGTTACATATCAAATTATCTCTCATGAATAAATATATCTAATAATGTTTAACTCTATAATTTAATAGTGCCCTATTAAAAATACTTTCTGAATCAACCAAGCTGTGTATTTGATTTTCTATGATTATCAGATTTTAAGTACACAATAATTAAATGTGCAATTTGTACTGACTTCTGCAAGCACATTTAGAAAGACTGCCCTTCTATCCCTTTAGTGGTTAACTTCAATAAATATGAATAGAAATTTTTGTGTATTTAAAGCAAAAGAAACAATCCCTGAACTATGAAGGGTATGTTTGATGTGCTTTACAACATGAGCACTGCTGTGTTGCCTTTCCCACACATACCACAGGTTTCCTAAAGGACTTGAAACCACATCTGCTCTGGTGTAAAATCCTCACCTTGCTCGTCATGAGGCAGTGACACAATTTCCCTGTCAAACAGCTCTGACCTTGACTGACCCTCCAAACCCTCTCAGAGTCACCCGTAGCTGAAGCTGAGGTAACCCCAGTGCCATTTGCTGCCACAGAGCACCCAGGGATGCTCTGAAAAATGAACCTGGTTAACAGGTGCTGAGGAGAACAGGTGAGTTACAAGTGCCCCTGTGCAGCATTAACCCAGAACCATCCCTGCTTCCTTAGAGGAGCAAGGATTGCAAGGACTGCTCGAGTTGCCATGGTGAACTCTACTCAAACACCAGATCTCTTGCTCCCCTTTTTTCCCCAAGAGGATGAAGATTTCACAGAGTCCCCTTTTCCAGTGGTCCCTGCCCAGCACCAACCCCAAACCACTGAATGATGCTGGGCTGAACAGAGATTTGGTGCTATTTGCTAATTCTGAAAACTCATGAAGATAAATTAATCTCCTTCCTACCATATTCCCTCCACCTCAAGAAATGAAGATGAAGAGTGGAGCAATCAGCTAATTAACCCTCTTCTCCAGGCACAAAGAGCTGCATTACAATGTGACATTGCTCTGCCCTTTTCTTTTCGAGATGTTTTCATGGCCTATCAGAGCCTGCTCTATGAAAAGACCTTCTGCATCTGCTCTTGGAACCTGCTAATTACAATACTGTAATTAAACACACACAGAAGCAATTACCTTCATATATCACTGTGTCTGACAAGCAGAGAGCAACTTCCAGTTGCAACACGCTCGGCTCCCCCCTCAGAAAGGTGGTGATTTGAGTTTGGCTCACCTGGTTTGACTGCTGCCTGAGGATACTGAAAATCCTAAATATTGTCTGACCTACAGTTCTGTGAAAAACCTGAGCACACATCCATGCACACAAACAGGCCCAGGGCTCCAGGAGTAGGTGGTGAAGCCCAAGTGAAGTTACTGGATTTGGATGGTTCATAGAGGCCAAAGACAATCCAGTTGGTTGTTTCCCAACTGCTGTTGCTTGTTCCTGAGCCTCTGAAAAGATTCAAAGTTACAACAATATCCTGGGTTTTCCCTGATGTTGTTTGATTCTTCACCCCTTTTGTGGTTTCAGCATTACCAACATCCTTTTCTCTATAACAACAATAGAGCTTAGTTGTGTTGGTTTTTGTTTTCTAGTAGCACTTCAGCCTCAAGGAGAGCAGAGTTTAAGATTTTATTTTGCTTGGTAAGGAACAAATAAATAGATTTTTTGAATGATTCAGACTTTGCTGTTTGCTCCACAGTACACTTTGAGCCTGCGGCTGAGCTCCACTTGGTTGAGCTCCACACCCAGGGTACTCAGACCTGTGCTCAGCTGTGGGATACAGAGAAAGTTCTGCAAATCACAGGCTGGCACAGTAAGAAACCACACAGAAAAAGGCCAGACAGTGAGGGGAAAAGCACCTGACCATTGTCAGCGGGTATCTGTAGGAAAGCAAGGGGCACTGAAGGAAAAGCAGAGGACTTGACAGTCCCCCCAGACACTATCCCACTCTGCTTCTGTATTCCGCCCTGGTGGTGTCACATCATTATCTGAGGGGAGAAGAAGAAAAAGAGCTGCTGTAAAATGTCAGTGCTTTTGAATTATAGACAAAATGCAGACACATCAAAATGTATTTTCCTTTTCTATACCTTTTCTTAAATGAAATATAATGGTCAGCTCTAGGCTAGGTGCTGCCACGGGTTGCCAATGGGAAGTGAGAAACAACAGCAACAAATCCATCTTTCTTCCTGAAGTACTGCTTGCAGCATGAGGCAGCACTAATCAAAGACAAATCACAAAGGTTTGGAATTCTTCTGTTCAGGACTAATACCTAGGGGCAAGGTGGAGAACAGAACTGTTTGATACTGAGCAGCCATACTCCCTACACACTTTACCACCCAATTTAATGAAAGCTCAGAAGGTTTATTCTGAAAGAAATTAGGACTAGTGTTAAATCATACCAAACCCTATTATTTGATGGCAATTCTGTAGCAGCATAGAAGAGCTGGGAGAGTTTATACCCAATACTACCCATATGCATAAAAAGTGATTTTTTTCCCCACTGCTGAAACAAAGAGTTTACACCTGTAAGTGTCTACAGGACCTATGAGGCTAAGAACAAAATAAGAGGAAACAAACAGCAGGGATACCCTAAGAATGGAGCAGCCTGTGCACAGCCTTTCTTTGAAGTATAATTACAGCCCCACTGAAGCATGACTGGAGCCTCACGTATTTGCAACCACTGTAATCAGTGTAATCATGCTGCCATTTCATTTCCCCTCACACATTCTGTTAAGGCATTAGGACTGCTGTGGAGACTGCTGGAATGATACAGTTAATACTGTCCATTTATTTCACTCATGCTGATAAATCGTGTTGTTATTCTGCTGTATTCATACTTCTTTTCCACGACTTTAAGGCTAAAGCAGCCCATTTCATAGCAGCGCAAAAATGCTGTTTGTAAAATAAGAATAGAAGGTGAAAACAGATTTTGTTAGATTTTTTAAAACCCTTTCACAGGACCTTTCATAGCTGCTGTTAATTAGCAGTATTGGGATCAAATAAAAATAACAGATAACTCCCCCTTGTAAAATTATTCCTTCCAGTTGTTATCATTTAGTTGCAGTGAAGGGAATGGAGAAAAGGAAACAGAAAAAGACACCATGAAGCGTAATCTCACTGCCATTTTACCCTTTCCTGAGTTCCCTGCTTACAGTTTTCTTTCTTTAAACAGATGCATTAGCAAAATAAAATAATAAATGGGAATTGCCTTGAAGGTATAGAAGGTAATTAAAATAATATACATAGCTAGGTGAAGAGAGTAGGTGAAAGTAATGGGCAAGGTGTAACATCTGCTCTAGCACACAAAGCCCTTGGAAAGAAGACACAAACTGACTTAGAATAGATTATGTTGTTGATTTTTCTTAGTAATTATAACCCTCCTTTCTTTCAGATGGTCCTTCAATACAGTTTGCACAAACAATGGCCTGAAGTAAAATCACACTAGAGAAAGGGCAGCGCCTGCTGATAAAGGTGCTGATGTCATTGTTGCTTTTCATTTACTTAACTATTTCTGAATGTTGTATTTGCCTAAGTTTTAAAGAAATATTTTCTGTGGTTCTTCCTGTATCAGATCACTTAAAAAAGGTTGTGGAGAATGGTAGAATGAATGTTTAATGACAATTCTGCACCTTGACATCTATCTAGGAATTTAAACAACTATTTAATAATCAGACTCATAAGAATGAAATCTATATAACAATTAAAATAATAATGTTTTTCTAATCACTTAAACACCTAGAGTATGTATCAAGGTAATCACAGTCATTTTGAATTTATATGCTATGCATATCCTTGTAAGCATTTTAAAAGAAAGTGGTGCAGAAGACACAGGTGCCTAAATTAATAAACATTAGAAAATCAGCAAGAGATTTAACTACACTGGTTATTGTTTTCAATTACTAAATAATTAGTTTGAACATCTTTGTACACCTGGTCCCAAATCCTGGGATTCAATTACCTTGAATGGCTCTGGGCTGCTATTTGATCACTTAATACTAAATCTGCAAAGTGCTGGGCATTAGGAAGAATATCTGGTGGAAGACATGGAGATTTCCCAGAAGTTTTGTGAAAAAGTTCACTAATCAGAACATTTTAGTTTGCAGAGTCAAGTCTATAATTAAAAATGGAAAAGCTTTATTAAGATTTTTTTTTTTAAAAGTTAACTAAGGAAACAGGTGGCAGACAAAAGACTGAACCAGAGCATTTCAGTGTTCTCACAAAGAACCGTGTATTTTTCCAGGACGAGTACATTTGACAGAATAATTTAAGAAATGTCATGTGCTCCTCCCTTTTTGCTCTACATTCTGAGCAGCCCAAGTACTCTGTCCTGTTCAGTTTCAAGAGCACTGAATTTATCTTTTACTCCAGCTCCAATAGCTGCCTTCTGAGAATTTCTATGCAATAGAAAATTCAGAAAAGCTTTATTGGAATTAAAGTCCTCCAAGAGGCTCTTAAGCAATGCACCCAGCCTCTGGTTATGTATCTTGAATTCTCTTACTCATTTAAGCAACACACTGAAATGATTTGATATAAAATTTCAGATTAAAGAAAACATTTCATTAAAAGTTTTAGGAAAAGTTTCTCATTTAATGTCAATGTGTTTTGCCTGATGTTCATAACGTGTAACCATTTTCCTGTAGAAATTGAAGAATGAAAAAAATACTCCTACAACACCCTCTTTTAATGGCTCCAGTAGGATAAATAGGAAGTAAATAAATCTAGTCTTAGGAGGAATCCAGTATATCCCTTATTTTTTCAGAAAGACATTAAATAGCCAAATGCCATTTCTGCACACATCCCTAAGTAATGAATATAATTCCAACAGAAGTTGCAACAGGTCAAAGCATCCTTTTCCTTTCCAGTTTTTGAACATTCATTGATTGCAAAACCCTGTAATTTCACTAGCAAAATACAGAGCAAGCTTATTTTTTTTTCTGCCTAAAAGCTCACTCAAATACTCCACAGAACTGTAAATTTTATCTGCAGCACTAAATGATTTCAGCAAGGAAAGTCTACAAGCATGGCTGAGCCTCTTTGTCACAATAAATATGAGACTGAAAAACTCATCAGATACTGTCATTGGTACTTACTGTAAGTTTTCAGCTTTCCACAGATCTCCAGCCCTTGGCCTTGGGATGTCCCAGATCAGTCATCCAAGCACAGCCAACCTACTTTGTAACCTGCTGATTTATACAAACACCCAAGGAATTACTGGGGTCATTTTATACCAAAATAATGTTAGTCCTGCTTCCCAGCATCACTGCTCATTTAATACAGAATTGCCCAGGTGACCATCCTCTACAGACACACATTGGGATCACAGTGCCCATAAAAGTGAGATTTCTCGAATCTGTCTGTGCATTAATTAGGACAATGAAGGTGATTGGGTATTTTCTGCAGGCAGTAGACATTGGTTTTGCTAGGCCCCAGACTTGTCTTTTATACAAGTAAAATTAAGGTGTTGGGGGTTTTAAAATGCATTCTTTGGAATGTCTTTTGGGACGACCTTTTTAGTTGGAGGTTGCAGAGGTAGGCCTGGGTGAGGAGGCGTTTGCTGCCAGACTGAGAAGCACAGGGTGGCATTAAACTTCCATTAAAATTAGCTCAGACTCCAATCAAGTTGTATTTTCTTCCTCTGAAGTTTATCCCAAGTTCTCAAAAGCCACTCATTGTTTTAATAAGAATGGAAGAGGAAGGGGTAAGGACTTGTTAACTCCAGTGTCTTCACGGGGTTAATCTGATGCTGTAGCAACCCCCCTCCTTTGAGGCTGACACCAGAAACCCCAAGCTGATCTGGTTTTATATGGAACTCTACACCAACCTAATTAAAATGTGTATGAGGAGATGCCAGAGAAAACCCGAGACTTAATATTTTAATGTGGAAAACATGATATAAAGATTAAATGTTGTTAAGGTCAAGATGAAATACAACTACAATCTAGTGCTGAACCTTTTTTATTCATGACATTTTCATTTTGCAGGTTATTTCTTTTACTCCTGTTCTTTTTGATCCTTTGAATTTAGGATACAACATCATCTTATGAGATATCCCACTTAAAGGGCTTCTTCTGTAGTTGTAATCATCCCAAAGATACTTGGATAAATGACTCCATCTCTTAAAATGCTTTTAGATACAATAACTCTCTGAGAATAGGCAACCATAACTAAATATCTGTCAGCTAGGCTGACTACATGCCATAAATTTTGTATTGAACCTTGATTATCTGCGAACACTTGAGGGAACAAACTGGAATCCTGTCTGTTTTCATGTGGAAATCCTATAAGGGAATCTGAACACCATGAAAGTTTACAGTATGTGCAAATTCAGATGGCCAGAGTCAAATACCAAGATAAGGGTGTAAGAAATAAATTGATTCAGTCTTGGGGGTTACAGGTTTGGTTAATGTAGTCCTGTCTCTGCTGGGATTAATAAGCGAGGTCACTTCTTTTTTTTCCCATCTTCTATCACAAATTGACTTGCTGTTTTGGTTTGCTACATCAGCAGAATCAAATACAAACCAATTTTCTCAGTACAAGGGGGGGTGTACCAGCCAGAGTGTGGGGGGTGGTATATCAGCATTCTCCCCTATCACCTCTTTCCAGTACTTTCCTGAATGAGATTTTGCCTCCTCCATTTCCAGAGCACCCTTCTCATGCCAGGTTAGCACTGAGAGAGAGGAAAAGTGAGGAGCTTTAGGATTTCCCCACGTTGATTTTGCTCCACCTGCCTCGAGCTGCACCTCAGGTATAAGAAAGGCAGATGTGACACGAGAGCTGTTATGGTAAATGCTGGACACTGCTGGAGGAGTGGGTGATACCCATGTGTCACAACGTGTCCTAGAGGTAACAGGCTGGGAAAGCTGCATCTAAAGCCAGTCATGACTCCAGTAGTAGGTTGCTGGCAGCATCCACTGGCAGAAAGTGAAAGATGCAGAAAGGGAACAGCAGTCCCTCTTCTTTATATACAGTCCTGCTGGATGTTTGATATTTCTGATAGACTCAGGGGAAGAGTAAAAATGTGGGAATCTGTGGTGCTTCCTATGACTAAAATAAACTCTCTGTGTGTCTCTGCACTGGTGAAATGAGGGTAGTGGCTCTGCCACTTTGAACTTTCACGTCAAAGAAACAGCAAGCATTGGCCAGAAAAGCAGGGAATCTGCAAGTAACTAGAATAAAACAAAAGGATCAGGGATGGCTCGTCACCCCAGCATGGGGAAAGTCACCTCACCAGGACAAAAATTCTTTTCGGTGGGAGAGAGCAGTAACAGTGGGCATTTATATCCCTGGGAGCTCTTGTGTAGCTGCTGACAATAACGTCCTCAGAAGGATTTCCTGCCTTTGAAGCTCCTGCCTCTCCTGCACAGCAGACAGCTTGCTTTCTGACTGCTGTCTTGCCTGTCTGCTCCCCTACGTGCTGCTCTGCTCAAACACCCTGTGTCATTGCAGTCACTCTCAGCACTTGGCTGCAGGACTGAATCAAAGTGTTGTGAAGGCAGCACATCAATTTGGGTTTGTGCCATGGTAATAGTTACCTGACACTTGAGTGGGATAGTTTCAAAGGCACTTTTTCTTCCTTTTCCCTATTTCTCTGTGCCCAGATCGCTGCTGGAGCTGCCTTCCACTTAAACACTCTGTGCTCACCTTTTGTCACTGTCTAAAACAGGAAAACCTCTGCTCTTGTCAAAAGGGTAAACTGAAACAGTCACTTATGTGGCTGAGGAATTGCACCAGTGCTCCATCAGCACTTCCCAGCTACCCACAGCCCCTCTCCCAGCTCGACCAGGCACAGCCAGCAATGACACCCTGCACACCCACCCGGGCCATCACTCTGCAGAGGGCAAGCTCACCTCCCAGATGTAACAATCCAGAAGAAACAAACAAAAGTGAACACAAATAATCAAAAAATCCATTTTTGAATAGGTTTTGAGCCATTAGTACTTACGGAATCACCCTAAATAAAGAAAAAAAATGGATTATATGATGGTCGATTTCACGCTGCTGCACGAAGAGTTGTTTTCATAGAATAGAATGGTTAGGGTTGGAAGGGACCTTGAGGATCATGCAGTTCTTTCTCTCTTTCTCTTTCCAGTAGCTAGTTACAGGGGTGCACACCTGAGAAGGGAAATCTGTACGTTCTCACAGTCCGTGATATCTGCATGGAGAATACACAGAACTCACAAGAGCAGCTGTGCAGGTTTGCCTGCAAGTTAATAAGATTTTAGTAAATTCAGAAGGCTGGAATGTCCCCAAATACAAGCCAAATTAATTCATATTTAAAAAGATTTCTGGCTACAATAGCAGGAGTAAATGCCACATAAACCCCAGTCCTGCTCCCATCAGAGACAATGAGAATTAAGCCACTAACTTCAAAGAGCAGGGCTCTCCCTGTAGAGTGTATTTCATGCTTCTGCAGTCTTGGCTAGATTAGTGCAAATTAAACATTGGGTTAAGTTGCCAGAACCCATAAGCACTCCATTAGGCTCTGGAGGATTTGGCTAATTTTAGTCAAATACTTACCTATTTCACAGAACACATGCAAAATCCATCCATGGGCTAAGCCCTCTGAGCTCCAGAGAATGCCACTAATGAATTTGGCCTTCCAGCTCTGCTGTCTCTGCATTTATGCAGCTCTTGAAATGCATTGCAGGCTTATGCACCTTATCAAATCTTAAGAAACAACTCTTTTATACCAGAGCACACACAATAATTTAATAAGAGTTGTAAACAAGTGGCTTTCACGAGCGCTAAAGGATCTAATCATCAAATCACATTCTGAGTGCACACAAGGCTTCCCCTGCCTGCAGGGCCATCATGGATAGGGCTGCTGCAGCCTCCTTCCAGAGCTGCTCACTGTCCTATATCTTGTGAGTGGCAAACTGCCCCAGGGAGCTACAAGCTACATTTTTCAATCATCTCTGCTTTATGTTAAATACACTTACAAGCAGCCAAGCAGCATCCCCAGAGGGTCTTACTACGACAGAGGGATGTTAACAATATACTTCTGCCTTTTTTCTTTCTTTTTTTTTTTTTTTCAAATATGCTTCAGTTATAGCCATCCCTGAATAATCTCCTAATTAGTGAGGAGGCCTTGAGTTTAGACTTATGGACTGCAGAGATAAAGACCTGAGGTGTCTTTTCCAAGCTCCATGCTGTAGGATTTTAGGGCCAGCATGGACAAAGCCTTGCCTGATTTTCAAGCCTCATTTCTTCCCTGGCTGAGCCAGTCTCTTGGCTGAGTCCAGGGAATCCCATCACTGCTGTGTGCCTCAGTTCCCATCTATCCAAGATGGACCTGTACCTGCAGTAAAATGTTCTGACATCTGATGAGAAGCACTAGAGGAGCTCATTGCCCTGTGTTTGTACCGTGGCTGGAACCACT
The DNA here is from genome assembly GCF_036250125.1 of Pseudopipra pipra. Taxonomy (NCBI): domain Eukaryota; kingdom Metazoa; phylum Chordata; class Aves; order Passeriformes; family Pipridae; genus Pseudopipra; species Pseudopipra pipra. The sequence continues at coordinate 17,098,761 of NC_087562.1, read as the reverse complement.
GCCTTTGCAATCCCTGTCGGGGCTTTTGGGTGTTAACACAAACATCAGACTAATTAGTCATTTTTTAACTTAGGAATCAGGCATTTACTAGAAGGATATAGGTAATAAGTGCAAAAAATAACACAGCAACACCCTCTGGGAAGGCAGAAAAGGTCAGGTGCAGTGCTGCTCTTTGCTGGAGTAACACACAGAATTTGTATGTGGGAACTTGACCACTCAAGCAGCTAATTGCCAGTGGGAAGCCTTGCTGTACACATCTTCTGAGGTACTTTAATTATGCAAACACACCTTGTTGTCACACAGATATAAATAATGTTTCAGGCTCATGTTTGTTTGAAGTAAGTGCTGTGGGGATTATGTGGGTTTTTTTTCATTACAATTCCTCTTTGGGGAGAATACCATGTAATAAACAACACAGCACACCAGCATAGAGGTTTTTTTGCAGTTGAGTTCCCCCCCTCCCTCATATTATTTAAAAAAAGCTTCTGGCTCTGTTTCTGACTCTTCTTGCAGAATTGGGTACTTCAGCAAATTGCTCAGTTGACAAAAGGGAAAAAAATTGTTGCTTCAAAACAAACAATTATGATGACTTTGAAGCATAACATGGAATGTCTCATTGATTTTGTCCCAGAGGACTGGTGTAAAGAATGAATAACCAAAGATGCAACGAAGCATGTAATATTAGTGCATGCACCATTACTTGTGCAGCATTGTTTTAAATCCATTTGCCCACCTTTGCCCTCTGTGATCACCTGCTATCAACTGGGGAAACACACAAGAGTAATCTAAATACTTGATTGCTTGTAAGAGAAGAAATTTCTTCCTATTCAAAGATAAAGTGGCTAAGCAGTGGCAGGAAAATGTACTGTTCCTTTCCCACGGTCTTTAAGTGGAGCATTAGAGACAGAAATTGTAATTTCAACCTGTGGTGCTTGGATTCCTGGCCACCAGAATTCAGCATTTGTTTTCTCCTGGAGAATAAACTTTACATCTAAACTCTGATTACACTGTAGAACTGGTGTAATCAGAAGAAGCATTTTTCCCTTTTCTGCTCTCTATATTCATGATGTTAAGTGCACTCTGATGGGACATTGTGCAAAAGGCTCTGGCAAAGCCCAGTTCTGGAGACAGCCACGCACTCAGGAGCTTTTTTTTCACACAACCCAGCACTCAAGAACCACGATTTTTGAGTTTTAAAGCCAGAAAAGGGAGCAGTAAATGATCAATTGTAGCAAACGTTCTGCAGTCATTTCTTCAAACACAAGTGATGCAGTATTTAGTCCCTGGGCTGAAATATCAATTCCCTATTAGGCCGGAAAAAACTCAGTACAGCTGTTCTGCTGCCTTTGGATACAGCTCTTCTCTAGCAGACCAACTTATCTTCAGCCAAGGTATTTGCTTTTCTGGTGGAGAATCTGTGTCCTCTAAGCTTCCTTTCAGCTAGGCAAATTTAAATTGCTTTAAAAATGACATTAATCAGACAGTTAAAAATAGCTGAAAACAATCAAACAGGTGCTGTCAGTCTGAAAGTTTGATTCCTAACAGATTCGGAGCTGAAATTTTGTTAATCATATTTATCTCTCTAGATACGTCTGAAATCAGTTTCCACCACTGAAGTGGAACAGATAATTTATTGTCATGGGTTTCTCAGCATCTTTTCAGTGCTCAAATAATTCTACACGTATTTCCACTCAGCTTCACTGGTTTGGGACTATCACCCTGCTGTGAGACAAACCTCAGTCTTTTGGATGTAGTGATCAGATCCATTTTTAGAGAAGAAAGATTCTGTTGAGAAACTGCAGCTATTCCTTTACTCCAAAGATTCAGCCACGCTGTGCCATCACCCCTGCCAGACACTGTGGGAAACAGTATTTTTGTATCACAACACATACAAATGTAACAGAGCCAAGACCATCCTATTAGGGAATCCACCATCTATGGGGTTTCATTGCCCAAATACTTTGGAAGATTTCAGCTTCTGCATTTTTATGTTTCTGGATTCCTAGTTGCTCTCTACAACTACATCAACTGTGCAGGGAAAATAACCATTTACTGGGGGAGTGACTTGACAATTTTGTTTTCAGGGTTGCAGACTGACAGCAGATGGATCTATCCAGCTCTGCTGGGCAGCAGGGCTCAGCAGTGAGCTAAATTAGCCCACAACATGTTATTCTACCCAGACTTTCCAACAATCAAAGCAGTTTGTGTAAGGCTAACACACACAGTTACATAGAGCACTCGAAGGAGAAAGATAAAATATCAGCATGTTTTCCTTCTTGGGTTGATTATTCCTCCAATATTCCAGGTTCTGCTCTATGGCACCTCATTCCATGCCCAAATCTACCTGTCCTCACCTCCACAGGTTTACTTTAGCTTCTATAATGAATAAGAATGAAAAAGAAGTAATAAATAAGACTGTGGAGCTCGGGAATATGCAAGACTGATATTCAAAATAACTGTAATAAGTATTTGTAAAAATGTAATAAGTCAAGTGTATAAATGGAGGGAATTAAATGCCATGGTAAATTTACATAAAACAATGTTTAAAGCAGGAAGTGGAATAAATATAATATAGATAAGTAGTAATCCTCTCCTTACTTAACTAGGCCATTAATAACAATTTTCAAGGACAGACTGCAAAATACCTTTAAAAATGGAAGGTCATATTCAAGTCTAGAAGGGACTGATCCAGGAAAAGCAAAGAGCTGGGCCCGTTCTTGCCTCCAGCTCTTCATCCTATGTGCAATGGTTCCTTCTGGAAGCCTACTTTTCCTAGCAGTCACTATATCCTGAGACATAATGGTGATACCCATTTACTCTGGTCTTTTTTTCTTAAAGCATTTTTGAGTGGTTTTTTTTTTAAAACATTCACTGTGGAACGGCATAAAATATTTGACCGTTGTTTTTTTTTTTTTTCTCGGAGCGGAGCAGAAAAGGCTTTAGAAATAGAAAGAAAATAAGCTATTCAGTTTGGTCCTTTGAAATTAAGCCACTTGCAATTCATAAAGAAGCTATTGGAGATGACATTCCTGACATTTTTTTCCTTGTATAAAGCTGCAAAGATAGCTGCTTTACAAAGACAATCATTCCTAAGAGTGTGAGCATTATTAGGTTTTCTCTGCTGATCTTCAAGGTGTAAATGACAGGTAACTTAAATACCCTGCCAAGTGCAAAATTTCTTTGCAAAACATCTCAAAAAATACGTTTTCCTGTTTAACATAAGACTTCACAATCCATATTATGTCCAATCCTCTAATGTGTATTCTTCTGTTTTCTCTATACCTGCAGGATTTCTTGTGAGCAGTGCACAAGGCTTTAAGTATTAAAAAGAGTAAGTGGTGTCTTGAATAGCAGAATTAAATTCAGAAGCATCCTGCACTGATAGGAAATCACCTCTAAAATATATTCCTGCAGGCAGTTGTTCTGCTAATTCCCAGGTACAGGCAAATATCAATCTAATCCCAAAAGCAACAACTGTCAGTAGAGAGAGTTGTCTACGACCCATATCGTGTCTCTGTAACTCTGACAAGATAGGAGAAGAGTTCTCCAGCAGGGAACAGAATCATGCTCCTGTTTTCTGACATTCTCTTTGATTTTTTTCCTGCCATCCTCGTTGATCAGTAGGTGAGTATTAACATAAGCCACCCAGCAGAAGCAGGTTCAGAATCTGAACTCTGTGAAGAGAGACTGGGGGAAAGAGAGTGGGTCAGGTCGCCTTAAATGTGTTTTTTTTTTTTCTCATGGGAAATCTCAGGCATAAAGGATGACTCCATGTTCTCTGCTTGTATAACACTGGCCCCAGTCAGGCAACACCAAACACACATTTACCAAACAAGCCCTTTTCCAGTGCTCTAATCTGGGGAGGATTAGGGTGCTCAGACAGAGGTAGGGCAAACAGTAAGAACAACCAGCTGGTGCTTCCATCTTGGCTAAGCAGCGTTTGGATCAGCTTCCCAGAGCAAACAACACAGGCTGGAGGGTCCTAAGGTGCTGTCATGAGGATATAGTCTAAATATAGGACTTTTTTTAGGCAGCTGAGGTATCCCAAATCTGAAGAATTAGCCATTTGGAGCCTCTGAAAACAGAGAATTCCAGATAGAATCTGTCTGAATCTGAGTTTCAGGTCTGTATCTGTCTGAAAGGAAAAAATCTTCCCAGACGAAAACAAGATGAGGAGGAAGGAGGTTCCACACCCTCTAACTTCATGCATCTCACACCACAGCCAGCAAAGACTCCAGAAGAAGCTGTGCTGGAAGCTCAACTACATTGGTCAGGCAACCTCAGAAAACAGCCTGGCACCTGCAAACCCAAGCTGAGCTGTGTGAGCCTGCTTCTTGTCCCCACTGTGCCTACAGAACAGAGCCCAAGCATCAACTTTGGGAGCAAATCCATGGAAGTTTCCTGTGCTCTTTGAAGTTCCCCAGCCAGATGTGAGTTCAAACGGAGTCAAGCGCTGAATAATATCGTCTCATTTTGGATGTAAGTATGAGGTGAGATTGAATCTTGCACATGGTGACACCTTTAATCAGAGCAGGAGCCCTGCCTGTGGGCTGCAGCACTGATGGCACAGCAGGGCAGCAGCACTGGGCCCTGGGCAGGGGTCTGGTGTGTTTTTAGAGAAACTGCTCGATCCAGGATTTCTTATTATTTTCCAGTGCTTCACTCGATGAAATGTACTGATTTACAAGGAGGTTTAGGACTTGAGGGAGAGAAATCAATAGCTTTTTAGTGAATACTAAGTGCTATGTGTGACAATTCCGAATACAAAAGAGCCCCATGCTGTCCAGCTCTCCCAGCCAGAGCCAGAGGAGCAGGGCTCAGTGCCTGGAAGGGGGAGGAACGGGTGGCAGAATTCCATTTCCCCGGTCCTTCCACCCAGAGGCTGGACTGGGTGATTGTGACTACTGGACAAAATGCAGAGCACAGAGAGGCTGGAGAAGTCACAGCTTTATTTAGGTCTGACATTATTTAGGACTCCCCAGGCAGGCTCAGTGAGCATTACTGAGCCACACACAGTACGTTAGGACACGCACAGTCAGCCTGAAGCCTCTGGGAAGAAGTTTATTGCACAGCACAGCCAGGTTGTGTGCAAAGTGGGGGTTTTGAGATGCATCAGATTTAGTGTGTGCACATGGATAGGCTGTGGCAGCCTGGCTGCACAATTGCACAGTTTCTAGACAAAAATGAGGGTTTCTGCAGCCATACTGCATATTTCAATTATGCACTGGGTCGGTCTGATGCTCTTCTGAAGTATATGACCTGCTTTGCAAGTACTTCGTGCTGTATACAAAATTCTTGGTAGTCCAACACACTTTGGACTAAATGAATCAGACCATAGATTAGATTTATGAATGAGTTGTAGAAATGCTGTAGCAAATGCCTGCTATTAATACAATGCAGATCTGTCTAAAACCAGTTTTGTTTGGTTCAAAAGGGCTAAATCATCCTTACATACACAGAATTCGCAGTCCCAGAGGAATAAAGGAAGGAAACAAACTGGTTTTCACTACCTGGGTGCAGAGATATTAATTAAAATAGATCAATTTAATTAACGAGAGCCACGTCTTTCTTAGGAGAATTTGAGCAGCACTCCCAAGTAGCTTGCAATTCACTGAAAACATGTTCAACAAATAAAACAAAATTGTATTGCAGTAATAGATATTAAAAAGGGAAAAATAGCTTGTTATAAAAAAGAGAATTATTTGCACTTAAGACCATCTGTTTCTTGTGCTCATGTAGTTTAGATTAAAGTTATTTATTTCTGTCTACTAATTAGGACTATTTATTACTGACTTCGTACAATTTGGAATTACAATTCTTACAATACTTATTTTAATACGGTATCAGCACAAATAAAGGATGACTCTTGAGAATCTCTGGAAAACAGTGAATAGCATCAAATCCTAATGAAAGTGGTGGCAGATATCACTGGGACAAACTCTCTGCAAGCTGTAGAATCAGACTGTGTCAGCTGAATTCTTGTTTCTCAGAAAGTTGCCGAGCGCAGTGCATTGGGGAGAGCTAATCCAGCAATCCCAACTGGGAGATCAGCTGAACAGGAAACCTGAAAAGCCTCGTAAAGTTTGTTCTAAAAGTAATAACAGTGAGTATAGAAATATTTATTCCTGAAATCTACTTAGAAATTAGCAATTCAGCTAAAAACTGTGTCGAAGTGAAAAAGATGCTCGAATATTCACCAGGTTTCAGGACAGAGCAATAATAGACAAGGGTTTCTTTGTGGTTGCTTTCAGACCCACATCATCTTATGTATGGAAAGCAGAGAGGGAGACAAATACTTAACTGGCATAAATCTTTTAGCAGCATTAGAGGTGTTTGAGCTCTGTTTGTGCTGTGGTGCTTCCCATAGTCGTGACATGCTAATTGATGGATAAGAGTCACATGAGGAATCTTGATACTGGGTGGAAGTGATATCAGCAGATGGAGGCACAAAAACAAAACAGTTATAAAATATTCTTGGGCCTTTAAAGCAATTTTTCTTAACTCCTTCTGACTCCTGATGCCCAACAAAAAGGTATCCAGTCTCACTGAGGGAGGCACACCAAGGGAAGCCAAGAAGTAAGACACAGTTTTCAAAGTAGAGCATGAACCCTGGTCTGAGAAAAATAGAGAACTTATGTTAAAAAAAAAAAAATTAAATGAGCTGAGATAAAATATCACAAAAAATACATTAGAACAAAATATTTGTGAACCTAAGGGTTACTATATTACTATGCATTACATCCTGTGACCAGTACCAACTGTCTGGTCTTCAAAGGATGATCAATTCTCCTAATATCTGTTGGATTTTAGGTGAAGAAAAATCTTTAAGCTTTAAAAAAATAAGTAAAGGAGCAGTAAGTAATGCAGATTAGAATATTTTTTGTCAATACGTGTGTTTTGAAAAAATTCTAGTTCTGTTAATTGGGCCTATTTCCATATGGGACTTAAATGAGCTATTTACTATTGGCAATATGTCATTAACATCATCCTAATCATTCTCATCTAACTCCCTAAGGACTTTTTCCTCTGGAGTAATTGCAAGTCTCATTCCACCAAGTGGAAATACTGAATCAGGATAGACTGTTACCCTACAGCCCTTCAAATAACTCTTGTATCATTTCTTTTTTAATTAGGCTTAACTTGAACAAATATCCCTGTTTATAGAAATGCACGTACACAACCTCTGCAAATTACTAAACAAGATGCTTATTAGAAGCACAATTACCATTATTAAAATAAACAGCTATTTTGTGTGGTGTCCTGCAAAGAGAGAGCTGGGGGCATTTGCCACCAAATCTGTTATATTGTTAAAAGAATTTTAACCAGTTTTGTATCTCAAATATAACTGGTAATCTTCAGCTATTAATCCCAGTGCTGAAGAGCATCAGTCTGCAAGGTAAGCAATGGACAGAAAAATGCATTTTGGTCGGATGGCAAGTGTGTGAAAGCTCTGTGGTGGCTGTTACCCAGTGTTCTTTATCACTGGGAGAGTAAGGATCCATAACTGGCCATGCAGAGTGGACATCAGCATTTACAAACACATGACAGTACCACAGGAATTCAGGGAGTAAGGAACAGAGTGGGTTACATTAGGATCTGGAGAAAATCTCAGAGCAGCCCCAAGGAAAATTTAGATCTGAAAGCTGCCTTGGTGAGGGACCCTTCAGAAAGTGTAACAACATCAGGCAGGGGAAGCAGAGCACTCAGATTTCACACATTAGCACTTCATATGCATCTTATTTACCTTGTGCTGAGCGTGGTTTCAGGATCCCTGGAGAAACCAAGGCATTTCAGATTTGTGGCTGTAGCAATCCCCAGAACAGGTGTCATGAAACACGTACCAAAAATGATCTTCCTAATACAGAACTTGTATTGTATTAGGAATAAGGCATGTGTTGGTTCACACAGTAACTCCAAATATGCCCCCACTGAGCACTGCAGGTGAGGTGGGGGGCTGGCAGTGCAGGGTTTCCTGCAGAACTGGGCTCTTCTGCTGCAAAGCATGAGCCAGGTGCTCTCTGTTAGCAAATTAGTAGGGCAAAGTGTAAGATTTTATGGTAAAAAAACCATTCCTAACCATAGGTAAGGACACACTAATGTGAAAAGCATTCTCTTACAGTTCCACGTGGTGCTGCCAAGGTTAACTGAGAACTGTGTTAGAGTGATGTCAGTGTAACTTAAGTCAACAGGAAGAGCTCCCAAGCATTTGCTCAAGCACACTTCCAACCAATCTGCACATAGAGGAGTTTCTGATTCAAGCAGTGAGCAAGTCACCTTGTAGATGAGGTACAATACCAAAAATCAGGTGATCAGCTTCACTAAGAGTCCCACGTGCCTTTAAAGAGCTTCTCATTGCAGTGACTGGTTCCCCCCCCATTAAAGGTGGCTGGAGCTCTGATCATAAGACAACCTTCCCTCATTGTAACCCAGAGACTCAGCTTGAACTCTGTGTGTGTAAATCATGAAAATGAGCATGTGAGCTTTCTGACTGCAGGTTGACCTAGTCTCCACACTGAATTTCTCCAAAACACTTTCTAACTATAAAATTAGCAATCTCTTCTCTCCTGACATCCTGTTCAACATCTGTTCTCAAGTCTGGACAGAGGCTGCCAAATCCCAGTTCGTTTGCTTTAGGGCTGTTTTTGTCTAGTCTCTTCACAAAGGGGGAATAACCTTCACTCAACTACTTCAGCTGTGAAACATGTGCCAGAGACCCCTTTGGTTTCACAGCATATCTGAAAATTTCCACTTTATGGATAAGAGTCCTTGAATTTATAACATAATCTTCTTGCCTTAGGAAGATCTTGTTCTGCCATGGTTTTGACCATTAGACAAGTCCTGTTACCAGAGAAGATGGATTTTCCAGGCAGTTGCTTTCTGAGGGGCAGAGACAGCACCCTTGTGGTTAACTTGAGTGATTTGGCACTTGTTCCATAACAAGAATGCAAGGAAGGGTGAGTGGGCAAAATTCTTGGCAAGTCTGAGCCTGATGGCACTTTTATCCAAAGCTTCAGATATTCCTATGCACGTGAGCTGATGTGGTAAAGTTCAGGAAGTGCTGAAATCAGGTCTGAGCAAAAACAGAGGGTTTAAAATCCTCCCCCATTTAGGAACAAAACTTTCAGCTGACCCATGGTGTAACTTGCCAAAGGCCATACAATGATTCAGCTGCAAAACCTTCAAGCAAGGCCAGTCTTTATACTCTGCTTCACATTGTAAGGGCTGCATGTTAACTGCAAATGCTGATATGCCCAGAGGAGACATACAGGGAGCCTTCCTACAATTAAAATCCCAGACACATATGAATCACTCATTAGTATTTAAACCTATTGCCTCCTACTTATTCAATAATTTTCTTTTCCTTACAATATGACATTCAAGGAAAACTGTGTAAGAATATTGGCAGTACTCAGCATAAATACACAAGATATAGAATTATAGGATGGTTTGGGTTGAAAGGAACTTAAACATCATCCAGTTCCACCCCCTGCCATGGGCAGGGACACCTTCCACTAGCCCAGGTTGTTCCAAGCCCTGTCCAACCTGGCCTTGGACACTTCCAGAGATGGGGCAGCTTCTCTGGGCAACCTGTGCCAGGGCCTCCCCACCCTCACAGGGAGGAATGTCTGAATCACTCACAGCTGAATCAAATCACTTCTGTAAATGCTATAATGGGAAGGATGAAAACATAAAAATCTGATGGCACAACACTGATACATTTTTGCATGTGGAGGTAGGAGTGCTGATGCTCCCACCTTTTAGTGGCCATCAGTGATTTTAGCATTATCCTTTTCTCTGCTCCTTTTACCAGAGGCATTCCAGACAGATTGCAAAGCAAAACTTGACATTCATTTTCTTCCTAGGAACATAACAGTGGCTGTACTGGGTCAAAATACATCTGACTCTGGATTCCAGCTTTGATGGATATATAAGAGAACCATACAGTGATATTCCTCCAATACACTTTCCCAGCTGCAGGAAATTACACCTTGTATTAATAGTCCTAACAGATCTTCCATCAAGGAGTTTGTCTAAATGCTCTTTTAACCATCTTACAACTCTGATCTCTCCACTGTCTTGCAGCAATGAGTTCCAGAGTTTAATCAATCTGCTTTTGTGACAAAGGGTTTTGCTGTTGTTGTTTTGTTGAGGTTTTTTTTAAAATTCCTATGGTTAGATAATTCCATTTGATATTGATTTCTTTTATCATGACAAAGTGAATATCAGTTTCCTGTTCCCTCCCAATAGCCACCACACTTTTGTCATAGACATCATTGTGTTCTTGTGCCCATGTGTTTTTTCTGTGCTGAAATTATTCATCTATTTCACCTCTTCTAGGACATGTGGCATTCAGTGCTTTGTCACCCATCTCTGTACCTCGAGTACCATTTTAGCCTTCCTGAGATGGGTAAACAAAGCATTTTGAAGGTGGAAACAGACCTTTCCTCCTAATCAACCAGAGGGTGCTTTTTTCTTAACTAAACACTTGTAAAGGTAGAATAGAAGTCAATCTGGCCACTTCATTTCACTGCCTTCAAAGGGAGGGATTTGATCAACATTTTGAAAACGTGTTTCCTAAGCTTTGAGAAATCTGCTAAGAACCCTTGAACTGCATTACCTTGAGAAAAGCCAGCATTTCACAGGATCAGGCTGTAAAACCTTATCTACATCCAGTTCCAGTGACCCTTTTATTACACTGCCTTTAGATTTAGAAGAAAACAAAATAGAACCCTGGAGAGTTAATATTTTCAAAACCAGCCCTAGCTGAAGACAATCAGTACAGCTTTTGATAAAAGTGATCAAAGGACTATTCTTGACAGCTTGGAAACATGAAATGCTATTACTTGCCCTCTTTTAGTTTTGCTCTTTCTTCTCAGAAGACCAGTGTTTGTTTTGCATAGTACCAAACATTATTCCTGTGGTGTTTAACTTTTGCACATGAGCCCTCCTTTCATTACACCAGAGTAAAAGCAGTGTGAGATTAGCAAGAGGTTCTTTGTCTTCTGCTGTAGTAAAACCCTTTTTTGTAATTTATCTTTCTTTTCTTTCACTTTTTTTTACCTCTTGGCCACAATTTACACATCAGCCTCTTCCTCTATTGTCTTTATATTGGATGAGAATCCCCTTAAAATATTCCCACAGAGTTGCTGTTTCTCCTCTTTTCACTACTTGAAAGTGTTTAAGATAATGTATTTGACATCAGACTTAGAAAGAAAGTTAAAAAAACAGAAACTGTAAAAAAGGCAGGGGGTGAATTTCTGTGATCATCTCAAGGACAGTTTGTGTTGGGGCACCAAGGCCAGGGGAAGAGGGCAAATTCATGATCCCTTTTAAATCATGGTACTAATCAAGGGATATAGAAGTCCCCACAGACAAGTAACTGGAAGCAACTTAAAACTGTTTTCCTTTGGGCTTAGTACAAAAGCTGCAGGAGGTGTCTCAACTCCCTGCCCTCTCACGGGAGAGGATGTGTCATTTGGCCATTTAACCCTGTAGAAAGGCCCACAGGATTTTAATCTCTCTTTCATAATCTCTAATTAGTCCCCTCTCTCAGCACCTCCACAGTTCTCTCTCATGCCATTTGAAATCAGGACTCTTTGCAGATACTGGCACAGAGACTAAACCAGGCATTCACTTGGTAGCAGTCCACAGGCAGTGCAAAAAGCTTTTTGGGCACAGTCTGCTCTCTTACACTGGTAAAAAACTATGGGAAGTCTGAAGATCTCAGTGTCAAACCTTCCTCCATACTCAAAGATGCTGAGGGTGTAAAGCACAATGCAGCTCTTGTAACTCCTGTAAACCAAAAGCTGACATAACTAATACAGAAATGCTTAGCTGAGAGACCACCTAACAGAGATAATTTCTAGTCTATCAGATCCTTATATTAGTTATTGCCCTCAGTTTAGTTTAGAATTGCTTTTTAAGCTTCTCTATTTAAGTTAGTAGCTTTAAAATGCAAGTCTCTGCATTCTCAATTCACTGCTTCTTATTGAGCATTTGGGGTATAAAAAAGCAGCATTATTTCCTCATTTTAGTTTAGAATAGGGAGCAAAAATACCTTACAGATTCTCCAAAGATATTCACAGTGAGGACCTGAAAAAGCCAGAAAGATCTTTCTGCTCCTCAGTTTCCCCATTCATATAAGGGAGTTGAAAGACTTACCCACCTGGGTTACTGTGCATGAACCAGCTGCTGTTTGGTGTTTGGTTTCAAGAGGAAAAATATTTTCCAAATGCCAAACATAATCATTCATGAACATCAATTCCCCAGGCAACACATCTGTGAAAGCTCTTTAGGTAACACCCTGCCTCTGAACACATTTACAGAGGACCTGACTGGGCACATTTCCTATCCAAATGCTGCTTATTTGTTTGGTTTTGGCAAGAAGCTGCTCCTGCTCACACCCCAAAGGGATGCGAGCCACAGTTCTGATTGACTGGGGGAAAACCTTCAGTGTCAGTGGCATTCCTGAAAAAAAATGTCTTCCCTTTCACAGGAAAAGGGCAAGTCTACCTAGGAGGCAATGTGTTCTCCCCACAGTCAAGGACGTGGATAACTGTGCAAGACTTCATTTTCATTTTTCATTTCCATTTTTCTTAAAAACCGAACCAAAAGAAAAAAAAAAAAAAAAGAACCTTCCAACGTTTTTAAATGATTGATTTTTTTTCTATTGGAACTGGCATTTTTCATTAAAAATGTTTTTTTGGCAGCACTGTATCTTTCAATTGGAAAGCTTTCCACATGAAAAATCTCAGGCAACTAAAACAGAACAAATGCTGCACTGGTGCCTTTCCTGTGAGATGCAGGGTGATTTCATGACAAGAAACACAGAGAGCTTGCTTTTCTAACAGGGTACTCACTTATATATAATGTTCATGATCAAACTGTGTGCTTGAGCACGTCCCTCTTTCAGCATGTAAGGATGTGTGGAGTTGCTCCCTGTGGGTAATGCCCAATGTTTAGGGGAAACAAGGAATGAGCTCTTTGTGTCCCCTGTCAGGAATATCCAGAAAGGGCCATTACAAATTAGGATCGAGCTTGGAGTTGGGTTTAGTCCTGCTCAGGTATCTTTTGAACATTTGTGACATCCGAAAAATATGATGCAAGGAAGGTGCTCCAGACCCAAAAAGGACTTGAATTCATACAAATGACAGTTGGTCCAGATTCTGTGCCCATATGCTGGAAAACCATGCAGCATAGCAGGGCATCAGGGAACTTCTCTGATTCCAAGTTTAAAAAAAAAGAAAAAAAAAGAAAAAAAAAATGAAAGGGTCTTTTAGGCCAGTTCTACAACTTCCTTGCCACCAAGTCTGTGGAGTCACTGAAGAGCTTCCCATTGACATTGGTGGGACCTCAACCAGACTCTGAAGGTTACTCCTTTTCAAGAAGGTTGTCATTTCAAGGCAATTAATTTCCAAAATGAATGGATTTAAATGTAATTCCCTCTCACTTAAAACAGAATGATCCTATAGACCTATGTGGTTTTATTTCCTACCAGAATCACCAAAATGGATTAGACTTTATTTGCCTTCTACTGTACATGGCATTTGAACAAATCCTATCTAAATTCCTTTCTTGTTTTAATAGTGGCTTTGGCAATTGGATTTATAGGCTATCTCCATTCTGGCATTTAAAGTCTCTTAGTATGAAAAACAATAAAATAAAACTCCTTAGGAACGAATCTTTCATCCTTCCTTCCTTCTTCTTTACCATTCAATAAACTTAATGACATAATGCAGAAATGTATATCCAAAAAGTAACATTTCATTCTGCAGCAACTAAATAAAACACAGGGAGTGAGAAAGCAATTTAATTACATGGAAGTCAACATACTTTTAATACCGTGCTTAAAAACTAGTGGTGTCTTCATTTTTCATGCACATATTTATCCATACTGTAGGCTATACATTACTGTAATTATTCTGTTTACTACAAACACTGCCTATACATCACATTGCATTCTCTGATGATGAAGCTCAGGAAGCAAGGACTTAAATTTACCTGCTACAATTTTCAAGGAGGCTCCAGATCCTTTCAATGTATCTTCATGACCAAGGAACAAATAGCTGCTCCATTTTTTACCCCATCCACCCACATCCTCCCAACATTATCTCTGTCTTTCCAGCTGTCAGCCTCATTCCAAACTCTTCATGTGTAGCAGTCTCTTGCTGATGTAAAACACCCACCCTCCTCTCCAGCTTCCCAAGGGTTTCTGCCCTTTACTGTGAGCTTTCTTCGTGCTTGCTCCTCTTGCCCTTCCTTCAACCCCCATGATTTAGAAGTCTGTTTCTCAGTGGAAGTGCCATTTTCATGTAATCATTGGTTTAATCCCTTTAAGAGTCTGCAATCTCTTCACTGGATAGGTATTGAACATCTCTGTGAAAAAGTCAGATTTTCAGATCCACTTTCCCTCTCTAATCTATAGCTGTTAAAGACATTCTCTGCTTGGCTTTTCAGCCCCGTGCTTTTCTCAGACCAGGAATTGATGGAGGTGGCCTCTTCTATTTTTTACTTCTCCTGAGCATTGACTTTTCGTGATAAGGCCAGCTCTCATCACTAAACCAGGAGGTTGCATAGTCCTGTCACCCACTAAAGCCTAATCCTCCCCTTTTTGTGCAGGCTATTGGATTTTTAGCTGATTTAAACCTGCACAGTTCCATCGAAGGTGAGTCCATGCACTGGAGAGGTGTTTGCTTCACTGCTGTCAGGAGGAGTTTGGGTGGACAGGGCTTGGGGGGAAAAAAGTATAGAGACCCATCTTTGAGGTGTTTTAGTAATCAGGAAAAGAATTCAGTTGCTGAAATGCTTGAGACAGGAAAAGGTGTGTTGAGACTGACTTTCACAGGTCATTTTTGTTTCAACTCTGTTAATTTGTTTTGGACTCTCTTTCAGTGAACACCCCGAGTGCATGAGCTTTATATAATATTGGTACTAATAAAATGTGATATTAAGTTACAATATTCACATTCCCCCCCAAAAAACCTAGGCTGCACATCTGATCACAGTCTGTACAATACTAAATGGTTTGCTAAATCACCAGTCTAGAAGCAGAACTTGAACCCTGTGCTTAATGTAATCAAAGCCACACTCTCCAATTGTACCAACATTTAATTCTGTCCTAAAATACCAGGACTATGTATTTGTTTTGTGTTTGTATGGAACAATACAAACACACAATATGACACAGTAAATAGAAGCAGAACCTCACAAGGCAACACTATTTGAACTTGCCAGAAAAATTCCTTTGTGGAGAGTGACCAGTGCAGTTTTCTGCCAGGAGGGCTGCAATGGCTCTCTGAAGTATTAAAATTATATCAAACTTAGACCAAGACTAATCTGTCTGGTAACAGCCACTTGATGATATATTGGTCCAGTCATTTCATAAAAGTTCTTCAAGTCTAGGAAAATTTGGGGAGGGTTCCCTGCAACTCTCCCATTTTTAAACTACCTTAATCAAGTTGCTTTAGTTCCAATAACCCTCAAGTTCCTCCTCTGTTTAGTGGTAGTGAGAACCCAGTGAATCTCAGGAGCCATCTAATGCCCCATAAGAACCTGCCTGCCAGTGACGTCTTTGTTCACTGTCATAAATTCAAAACCTTTATGAAAGTTACTTCCAATCCAGATCCTCGAGACTAAAGTCAGGTTAGAAGGATGTAGTTAATCAATCCTTCATAGATCCAGGTTTGGATACTCACAACAAGCTATTTATAGAGAGCAAAGCACAAAAGATGATGAAAAAGACACTGCCATGTCCGTAGGGTGCTCACAGAGATTTCAAGCAAAATAGGGGGGAAAGTGATTATGCCAATGACTTATTTGACAGCTAATTTTTGTTCAATTCCTCTCATAAATCATAAAGATTTTACTGGATAATTTTTCTAAAGAGAATGAACTACTGGCATGACATAGTCCTTCCAACACATTTGCTAATACTCTTCTCTGTCAAACTGTGAAGTTAAGTGTTTTCATTGTTGAGCTAAAGAGGCTTAACATTAAAAACTTATGGAAATGGCTTTAATACTGAGATTTACTTCTAGAACACTTTTGAAATGCAATATCCCCAGGTACTTTACAAAAAAGCTAGACTCCATTTTCAATAGCTTTTGCTGAGTTTTTATCTGTCTTCATCCTCCAGAATGTGCCATTATAAATAATTAATCAATCAGCATCTGCTATGCTCACAGAACACTTATATCTCAAAATTGACTGTTGGCCTGGTTCTGCACTTCTGAAGTGGCTGAGGACTTTGCTCCTAACTTCTGTCAGAAGAGGATAAAGCACAGAGCATCAATCCCCACCACACCCTTTGGGTCTGCAGGTACATTAGCAGTCTGACCCAAGCCAATGGAATCACTCTGCTGGCTGGTACCTCAATGAAAATGTCAGCTGAAAAGTTGCATTTTTTAACTGTGTTTACTATTTGCAGAAGTACAAATATAGGTTTTTATTTATATATATCAGGGAAAGGGTCAGGGAGTATTTCAGATTAGTCTCAGTTTGAGACCTCATGTTATAACCTCAAGCTGCCCTTCCTCTGTCTTGGCCACACAGAGGGCAAAACAACGTTTTCCATGTGACACTGCTGGTCCTGTCATTCCTAGGGGTGACATCCCTCTACTCAACCCTTTGTTGAGGGCCATCATGCTTGGATGAACACTAACCACTCATCTGCTTTGCCCTGACCCCTTTGCCATTGATGGACTGTAGCTGAAGTTAGCAAAGCACAATTATCAAACTAGCACGAGCCAATAAACGCCAATAAAATGTCCTGTATCAAATCTTCCCTCTTGTCTGTCTGTCTCAGTTGCTTTTTCAGCCTCATACAATCTTTTAGACATTCTGTCTACACTCTGAGGGAAGTTAAACATCCTCTAAAACACAGATGGTTTTTACAGTCTGTTGTAGGGGGAAAAAAAAAGTTAAAAAAAAAAAGGAAAATCCAGCAGAAATGCTGAATTAGCTGATACAGTAGAAAACAGCAGTGCCCTTGGACAGATTAGCTACCCTGGACATGTATAGGCCAGAAAAACAGTCGTGTTTACATTACTTTATCTTCAAAGTGGCTGTATCTGCTTGTGTAACAATATACATGGTAGTGCCTAAACCAATCTTGAAAGAGTTTTCTACAAAGAAGATAACCAAACATGATAAAAATGAGAGTGGCCAGCAGCTATCTTCTCATCTTATTACCGTTTTACCCACAGTTATGCAGTTCTCTTTAATTAGGTTTTGTCACCTTTACTGCCATCATACTCAGGCAAATGTTTTTTACCTGGCTTTGCAGAGTTCACATTATTCCCTTTTGAGAAAACCCTCACAGTGCATTGACCTTATTATCAGATGTACTGCACAGTGGTGAGTCAAAAGCCAGAGGATTCTTAGATTCTGAAATTCATAGATTCTTAAATTTGTAGCATTTCTCAATGCAGAGTATGGAAATCTAAGATTTTGAGTGGATTTTTTTTTTTTCAGACTGAAGATGCTGCGGCTGGCTTAACATAAATAAGAAGAAACAAAGATTCCTTCTTTGAATCCTTGTGTTATACAGCCAAGTTTGGGAAACTAAAGCCACAGCTCTCATGCATTCCTTTCTCTCTCACTTTGTCACCTGCCAAAACCTTGTCCTGGGTTACCTTATGAACTAATATTTGGCTTGATTCACATTCTGTTTTATCACTGTTTAATCTTGCCACTTCTCCACTTTTCATTTTTGTCCAAAAACCTCTCTTTGACGGCCAGCACAAGGAATCTTACGTTTTAAATGGTTCCACTTTCAAAAAACCCTGCTCCTTTCATCACTTACTCAGCAACAGCTAATACACAAATTTGGAATTTATACTGGCAAGAGCTTAGAAACTAAGACTGTTGCAAAGGCATTGCACATTTCTTCTCGTTATGCCCCTCATTTTGCTAGTTAGTCACATATTTAATGGCAGCAGGGATCTCTTCAGAACTGGCTTTGCTTATTTTGCTTTGTGCAAGATACTGCATGATCATTATTCAGGGTTGTAAATAATTCCTAATTACATCTCAAGGGGTCCATTTTGCCTACCTAATTCCTAAAGAAACGACTCTCTTCTGTTTGTACAAGCTTGGGCCATATATTTAAGCCGTGGTGGTACAAATGTTTACCTGTGCAGGAACATCTCATAGGGGGACTGCTCCCATTTCTGCACAGCTCACCTGCACAAGAATACAAGGAATGAAGGTATGGGTATGAGGGTTTCTATCCCTTACCAAGAAAAGGAGCTTAAAAATGATTTTGCCTTCAGCACATAATGCTCACAATGAAGAACATGTGGTTAATGAACAAAAAAGCCTTTTACTTTTTCCCTTTAACTCAGGCTGTCAGTATTTTCATGTTTATTTGCCAGATGCATCCCAGCTGCTAATTAAGCCTGAACAAATTAAGGTGAATTGAATCTTGCCTGAGCATCTGCTGTTCTCCTATTAGTATGGCAGGCAATGAAAGGAAGATGATGCTACATCTTTAAAAAGGCCATTTATACTTAAAATTACTTCTTACGATACACTAAGATAGAATATTTTTTCATGAAGTGTACATAACAATAAAATGTGCTGTACAATATGTCAGTGATATGACCTGGGTTATAATTCTAGCAGTTTTCTTGGTAGATTCTCATAATATACAAAATTAAGACTAAGGTTTTAAATTATATTTAGGGGTGAAGAAGGAGCCAAGTATCAAACAATCCCCAAGCTGAGTGGCTTGAACAGGAGTGCTGAAGGTGTAGCTTCAGTTTCTGTCTGGTTTTGGCAAATCTAGCAAATAAAAAATACAAGGTAGTGCCAGGCCCTGTTCTGTGGGGCTTCTTTCCTAGAGAAAGGAAATGGCACTTGTGTCAAAACAGTCCCCTAAGTAGACCTTAAAATGGGAAGTAAAACAAGATGCTTGATGAGTTCTGCCTGTGCCAAATACATAGGTACTGCTTAAAGAGCTTGACAGTCTTGGTTCCTGTAAAACTGCAGTTAAGATGGTATTTAAAAAACCCCCAAAAACACAATATTAAAAATAGTTATGAAAGGGAAGCAAAAAGTAAGTCATTTTGATCCTGGAGACACTTTTAGGTTATTTTAGATGCAAAGAAAATCTCTTCATAAAAGAAATATAAAAATGATTAAAACTCTGTGCCTTGAGAAGGTGCAGAGTTTGCTTTTACACAATTTGCAGCAAGTCTTTAAAGTGATAAAATCTTGAATATTAGATGTGCATCCCTTAGGGCTTTCATTTCATTTTTATACTGAAAAAAGGCTAATACAAGTTCATAGTAATCAAAAATTGTGATAATTGCCACTACAAAATTTCTCTGTAAAAAAGTTGGGGCTGTCTTACAGAAAAGTCAGTGAGAATTCATCAGAGTTAATAAATTTACTCATTGTACAAGAGGCAGTTGGAAAGTGAAGTTTGTGAATGTAAATGTGTAGAATTTGGAAGCACAGGTAATAATGATACATGCAAGTTCAGTAAATGGTGGATTGTGGCAATTAAAACTAAGGATGCACGACGGTAAAGCTGCTGAAATGATGTTTTTTGCTCCTTGCTGTCCAAGGGGAATATACTGTTGAAGGAAAATCTAAGACTTTATATCCCATAATGAATGTTCTTTTGCTTAACACCAAGTGAAAGAGCCACAGAACCATTTCTTGTCTAAAGATGATTAAGTGTTAATGCCCATTGAGCTAAAGAACAAAACAAGAGATATTGATCCAAAAGTGGACAAATGTGGTTTTATTCAGCCCACCTGAATTTTGGCAGTTCCTAATGGTAAACTCAGCACCATGAGAAGGGGAGTTAATGATGAGGCTCTGGAGATCTTAATGATGCTTGGTTTGCTCTGAGCATTACCTGAAACACATTTATGTACTTGGATAAATTAATCTTCATCACTAAATTCTGTCTAAGCAAAATAAGCCAGGGAAATGGCTTTAATATGCACAACGAGGGAGTCTTAAATATGGGCTGCAGGACTTAAATATATCATTTGTACTCGAATAAAATCTGACTATTCCATCACATCAGAATCCTCCATTTTTTCCACCAGACAAAAAACCAGTAAGAAACTGATTGTTTTTCCTCTTCCACGAGGGTATTCTGACTTGAAGTAAGCATGGAAAAGAATATCAACTGGAATCTCAACCCTTCTTTTTGAGTCAAGGTTCATGAACTCTTTTTCATAATTTA
The DNA here is from genome assembly GCF_036250125.1 of Pseudopipra pipra. Classification (NCBI taxonomy): domain Eukaryota; kingdom Metazoa; phylum Chordata; class Aves; order Passeriformes; family Pipridae; genus Pseudopipra; species Pseudopipra pipra. The sequence continues at coordinate 17,078,558 of NC_087562.1, read as the reverse complement.
TTTTAAAAGTTTATCCAGAGTGAATCTGACTTTTTCTAACTATGCCATGCAGAATTCCCTACAAAGCCTTCTGGATCCTTTCTTGGGACTATTTGTGTTGAACCACACAAATGACACCCATGACAAATGACACACATGACAAATGACAAGAGCAGCAAGACACCAGTGTGACAAACAGCAGACAAAAGAGAGTACAGAATCTGGAGGACTAGGTGCCAATGAGCAACATAGAATGCATTTTGGATGTTAAATTTCAAATTTTAAGCTATTCATTAATTCATGAATAATTCATAATTCTCACTTAATAACTATGATGAATAATAATTACATATAAAATGGAAAGTGCAGGAAAAGAGATAACAATTGATATTGAAGAGATAACAATTGATATTGAGTTGATGAGAGATAAGAAATATTCAATGTCTTCCTTATTGAACAGCTAATATCTAAATTAAAACTTTTTTATGGCTTTCTCAAAAACAAAGCACATTTTCTACTAACACTTCAATGTTTTAATAAGACATAGATTCTTCATACCTGCCTTCTTCATGGACCAGTCCTGCTTAAAAGGAGGCATTTGTGAAATCAAAGCTAGAAAAGAAAGAATTTAAATTCACAACAGAATAAAAGACATTGTTATTGTAGAAGCTTTATTGTCAGATGAAAGAAAGAAGATAGGACAGTGTAGGAGAGGAAAAGCCTTGTGCAGTTAAAGTTATATATATGGAATGATATCAAGGCAAAGATACCTGGAAGAGCTGCACAATGGAGTTCTACAGAGAAATCTGCATGAGACTTCAGTAAGTGAAGGATGGTTTGTCTACTCCTTTTCAGAGTAACACAATACAAGAGGGGATGTCTTAGCCCCCTGCCAAGGTAAAGCCAGACTAAAGCCCTGCCTAACTTGCCTAGCTTGTTTTAAAAGCCTGCAGGAATGCAGGTTTTACCACCTCAACCCATTCCTGTGCTTAACCACCCTTCTCATAAGTCTAACTAAAATTTTACTCATTGTTGAAATTTGAGTATTTTCTTATTTGTCTGCCATAACCACGGAGAATAGTTTAGAGTGATCTGTTGAGAGCATTTGGAAAGGAGACTTCAGAGGAAATCCAGCTGAGAGAGATAGAATAATTACACTTGGGGGGGAAAAAATCCTAGAAATTACTGTGTGTTAGAAAAAATATGGCAAAAGTAAAAACTGGTAACTCCAGGGAGGTAATTTAGTAATGGGGACCTCAGCCAGACTGAGGCATTTGCCTGCTACTGTGGATTACAGGTAAAGATGAGATCCTTGGAACTACCAGCATCTCTTGAATGCCTTCAGGTCCAGCTCTGAGCCTCAGAGAGGAGATCTGGGCATGACAGCAATCCATATAAATGTTAAAGTGGCAATTATTTCCCAACACTTTCTAGAGATATCATAACACACACTAGAAGGGGCAAAATGTAGAACTAAAGAATTAAAGAATTACAGCTGCTAATTTGAGCAGGACAAATTTTAGAATAATATGTGAAGTGTTGAAAGAAACGGAACAGGATACAGAGAGAGATGGAGATGAGGAAGGCAGAAAATGGAAGTGTTCACAGATAATTTAATTTATCCCTAAGAGGCATACATGTCATCTCAGAAAAAAAAGTATATAAAAGATTAGGTATGACATCCCAGAAATACTCTAGGTAGAGATAAAAAGGGCAGCCAATATGGATGACATGCAGAAGGTAACCCTGGGAAAGAAGCAAACAAGATCCCTTGACATATGCTGTCCCCTCTATCACTCACAGAAGGCTCCTGGCCCCTCTGGCTTTTCCTGTAACAATTCATTTCAAAATAAAGATATTGTTCTTTACTATTGTTTCTCAATGGTCTCATTTGTATCTTACTCTTAAATTCTCTATCAGTTTTGATAATATGCATTCAGCAGTTCAAGTCTTGTATCTGATTGGCTTACTCTTTTATTTTGTCTAGGTTTTACTGTTCTACAAAATAAGCAGGCAAACAAAATAAGTAATGTGAAGTAAGGTAAAGTTAAGACCAGCACTAACTTGTAGGAACAAAATCATATTTATTCTACCTTTTTTTCATCACAGTGACAACGTGTGTTTCAGTAATCACAGATGAAGGAGGTTCAGGACTTCACACATTCAGTGTCTGTGTCTGTCACTGATCCACTCGTGACTGTGGAGCTGCTACTTACAGTCACCTGTAAAACAGGAAAATAATGTCCCTTAGCATATTTTGAGACATGATTAAAGTTTGCAAAGCATTTTGATACCTTTGATGAAGGATGACACATTAAGGTGACTAATTACTCTTAAATATCACCATTGACTCCAAGCAGCTCTCTGTTCACCTTTGTCAGATTCAGCAACGGGGTTGGGTTGTGCCCACTTTGTTAGCTCCAGGGGAATCTGCTTGGCACTCCCACTGCCCCTGGGCAGCAGCCCCTTGTCACAGCCCCTGCCCCCCTTGTGGCAGCTGCACTGGCCAGGCTGTGACCCCTTTGGCCAGCCCTGCTCATGCCTCCCAGACTTCCTCCCAGTGCCACCCCAGAGAGCTCAGCTGTCAAATACTGTCAGTGCTGGAGCTGTCAAACCTTGCTGGACAAAAGGCACAGAAGGCAACTAAAGAGGAAAGGGAATCACTTCACTGGTTCTCCTTCCAGTTTATGCCCTGCCAGGTTGGAGCTGGGGGTGGGGAAGGGCAGGAATAAGTAGCCATGTCTTTCCTTCCCCTCATACACTGGGTCTCACAACTGCTGTTCCATTTAGTTTACCTGGGAATTCTTTTTTCCTTAGCTTTCCTAAAGGACAAGTAAATGTTGTGCTTGTTTTGCCTTGAAATTGGCCTTAAGTGTAGTCAAAGTTGCAGTTTAGTTGAAGAAATACGTGCATGGCTAAACTAAAATACTCATAAACTTAAAAAAAAACATGATCATCATAGCCAATGATGTCTTCATAGTGGTTTAATTATACCTAATAAAGGAATTCTTTTCAATGCTCATCTGTGCTGCACAAGTTCAAAGAGGTATCTCCCAATCAGGTATTTTCCAAACTGATTCTGGTTTTCCTTGAATATGAAATAAATTTTAAAATGTCTGCTCAGATAGAAGTGTCAGTGACAAGAAAGGTATTGGTTTGAAACCCAGCTCCCATAGGCCCTGCAGTAATAGATATTCTAATTTTTATCCACTTTCTGCTTTTAAATATGTGGATTTTGCAGGTGAGTGAAAAAAACAATTGAAGCATAGCATTCATGGAGCAATTTACTTATGTGGATTTGCAGAATAAATTGTTAATTGAGGTCTCTACTAATAATTTAGTCTAAAAATGAAGATCCATGAGCGTTTTGTTATTTAACTAATAGTAAAAACATCTTGGAAAACAATTAGGTAGTCATGTCCAAATCACACAAGCAGTTATTTTTGTTTTACCATTCAGTAACTAAAATGGTATTGATTTCTGTACTACCAAAGAACTGAAAGCCAATAACAAACAAAAATATATATGAGCATGAATAGGTATTTTATTTAGATATGAGAAGTTTTTATTTCACTTTTTTTTCTGGTTAAATTTCAATGTATCCGTGAATATGTCAGGATGACAGAATCTCATTTAAAAACTGTGAAGACAGCTGACAGAAAGTGCATTAAAAATTAGATTTTGAATTCAAAGAATGAAAGCTTTAAATCACTACAGGCATGTCTGTAGGACAAGATTGATACCAGATGCTATTTAGTACATGTTATTAACAAACCATTCAAGCCTTGAAGGGACCTTGTCACTACATAACTTCTGTCTATGTAAATAAGATTGAAGCAAGGATTTATATTGCCAGCGATATCGAGCATCCCTTACATCAAAGAAACAGGACAGAAAGTATTGCTCAAGTTAAAGAAAGTACTAGAGAATGCTAAAACCTGTGACTTTCTCCTGACTTTGCTTGCACACATAAATCACTCGACAGTGCCACACAAAATCTGCCTCATGAAGCACTGGCTGCCAGAGCAAGAACAAACACCTACAGTTGTCTCTGTGCTGAGGGAAAAGTGTTGCATTAACCAAATGTTGTTGGATTGTTACACAGCAGACATTAATGCAAACTAAGTTAAGTTTTAAACTGAAAACAGACCCATTAGAAAGCCTTTCTTTTCTGTCTCCCTCTTTCAAAGGTCTCCTGTTCTTGCTATGCACTCACTAATAATTGTGGTATGGAAGGCTCACTGCTCCAAGGAATATTGTCGTGGCAGTTGGAACAGCTCAACTCTGCTCCCCCCTGAACTTCTGGTCCATCACCTCCACTGACATTTAGACACTCTTGCCTTTTCCTGTGGCCTTCCTAATTTACCAAAAGCAGTCCCCCCTTGCTTTTCACCTTATTACATGCACACTTATGCACGAGTCTCTTCAAAGGCATTGCACGTGTTACCAAAGGACAATAATATTTGATACCAATTCTACAAATATTTTCTCAGACTCAAAAGTTTCAATACTGAAGAAACCACTGGGAGATCACTCTGACCTTCTTTCTTAACCCTTCTGGTTGAACCCTTCTGGTTGAAACATCCAGTCTGGATTTTAAGACTTGGTGAAAGCAAACACATCTCTACAAAAATTTCTGAAAACATAGTTATGTGCAATACTGACGGTTTTCCCTTTGTTTTCTTGGCTTGATTTGTCTAAAATAATATTTTAAGCACTAAATAAATAGCTATTTGCTACAATAACTTGAGAAATCTTAATCATCATGAGTTTTGAAAGTAGAATTTTGATGGTTAGTATTTGATCTTTAAAGTCTTATGTGATTTTTTTTTTTTTGTCTGTGATACTGTTTTCTTTGTGCTGACCTACATCCCTGACAACTACAGTAAAATACCTGAGCTGCAATCCCACTTTGAAAAGATGAAATGGTGGCTGGCAGATCATCCTCTGTGTGAGAAAACTTTGGAACTTACTTTTCTAGAAAAAAATTATATTTATCTCCATTCATTGCCAGGATCCCTTACTGGGGTTGTTTGTATTCCATAAGTAAAACTGCATCAGGAAAATGATGTGTTTTGGAGCCCACGAAACTGATGGAAACCTCTGAAAACAGATATTCCAGCTCCAGGCTCGGAGCAACCTGGGCTAGTGGAAGGTGTCCATGCCCAGGGCAGGGGGTGGAAAGAGATGAACTTTAAGGTCCCTCCCAATTCAAACCATTCTGTGTTTCTGTGATTCTTCTGCTGGAGGGATAAGAAGAAAGTCTGCAAACAGATCCTCACTAAGGTTCATTCCTCCAAGCTCCTCATGCTTTTTAGCAAGGTTGTCTGGCCTACATTACTTTTTGCTGGAAATATTCCACAGTTATCTGTCTCCACATGACAATAAGGGACTGTTCTTTCGCTGAAATTTAAAGTTGCCAGAAACTCTGCTTGCTATCAAAGACATGAATCCAGCCCAGGGACTTTACCTTAACATGATGCCTAAAAACTGGATCTGGTGCAATTCCAAAATGTCTCCCTTTTAAAATTATTGTTCTTATTTTACTTTAGCCTCCTACTGATCTGTCAATTTGGAATTACAATTTTACTGGATTTACACATATTATTGAAATACAGTGATTTATTCAATGTTGTGTTAGAAAGGGTGTCAAAACACAGGAAACTAACTTTCCCCTGTAGATCTGGATGTATACATGATGTGTCTTTCTCTTAAATCACCTTCTCTTTGTAAGTCTATTCATTGTTAGATCATCCCCTTACATGAATATTACAGTCTCATCCCAGGCTTCACTGAAATCTGCATAAATGCCCTTGATTTGAACAACACACAGCAGGTTTAAATTCTGCAATAAATTTCAAATGGCAGAATTAGCACTTCAAGTTCTTGTGAGTGACTGAGATTGCAAAGAGCAGTTGTGTTTGATCTAGTCAGCCCACAGGCCATATTCTGAGACTGTTGGTAACTGCAGGGAGGGGGAGAGGACACTCCTGTTTGTTTTCCAAGCACTGAAAATAATTTAGCTTTATCTTACTACGGATGGAGAGATTTGGTTTGATGTCTAGGACTGTCATAAAACAAAGATGACCTTTCTAGGAGCGTTGATGCTATAAAACCTTAACCCCTGAGTGCTCTTGCAGCAGTGCTTCCCCTGCCCTCCCCAGGTTATGGCTGTATGGGTGGTTTGAAAAAGCTTTTCCAGTTGCTGGCAAGGCCAGTGGGCTGGTGCTGCAGCCAGGTGTGGGCAGATTGCAGATTCATTCCCACCTCATTGGCATTCCCCACGTGGCACTGCTGCCTTGAGACAACACAACAGCCTGAACTTTTTCTCCTCGTCACAGGAGGTGAGCCTTGTCCTGGGTAATTCACACGCTGCCTTTTGCTGCTGGAGCATGAAGTGGCTCCTGTACACTGCTGGCTTAATGAAAACCTGACAATTTGCAGTGTTTCCTGGCCCTCTGATCAGATGCCCTGCCTAGTTGAATTACTGCTGCAACAAACAATGAATTTAAAGCATCAACTTAAAGCTTACGAGCTTAAATTGCCTGCCATGATTCATGCAAAAATTAGGATCAACGAAATGAAAACATATAAACCCAGACCTCCTCCCTTCAGGGACTGTTATTAAGCAGAGATTTACAACCAAAGCCCAGTCATGTTAAGGTTGGATGCACTTTTCAACTAACAAATATTTCAGCCATTAAATGATATACTTTACAACATATTGAAAGATTGCTCTAATATGCTGGTAATATATATTTCACTGAAAAAGAATAAATTCCTTTTTTGGCAGAAGCAGTAAATTCTAACCTGATGAAATGGCAGTTTGAGCTTTGAATACTGTGGTCTCCCATTTATTGATGGCAGGCTGATTGATAAGATAGTATAGTTATTATTATTTTCTATAAAACAATGAGAATCTCATTGTTTCTGAAACTTTCCAAACAAAGTTGACTAAATTATGTAACATCAACTTGAAATTGGCACACAGCCTTTTCTATATGATAGGGGACAATTAAATCAGAGATAATGGAAGGAATAAAATAATCCAAGCACAAATCACTAGAGAAATTACTGAAGAAATGTAGCATACCAAAACAGGTGAGAATGAGCAAATAAATATTATAACTTCAATTAAAAAATAGAGTATTTAATGAACTGGAAAGAGATGTGGGAATTAACATTGGCTGATATTTTTCAAACCACTGAATTAAATCCATAATATCAGTTTGTGTTGCCATATTTTAATGTCTGTGGTTGCCTGGAAGTCATCTTCTAGAAAACAACAATAAAAAAAGATATATATTTTTCAGTATGATTAAAGCAGTGCTATTTACTGCCACCAGAACCTAATTGGAACCATTTTGTGCAGCCACACACATCAGAAGGAACACTTATGCTTTCAGAACAATATTGGTTAAAAATCCTGCTGGTGTTGGGAGCAGAGCTGTTACACTCCGGACTTTGCACTTGGGGAGGGACAAACAGACTTAGAGAAGTTCACAGGTTTCTCCAGCAATGTTGCAACTCCAAAAGGAGGTGTTGGAAAGAGGTGCCAAAGAGCCCATGTGAACCTGGGAAGGGCTGTGCACCGACCTGCTCTTCCAGGAGCTGCTGCAGTGGGGATTAGAGTGGCTTTCTGAGCTGCCAGCTCTTCCCTTGAAATTACTTCAACAACAAGAAATATCTTTGCATCTAAACAAAAAACATCCGCAGAAACATTTGACTGGCAAAGGGATTTTGACTCCACAGCAAATTGACAGAAAATATTCACTGATGATTCACTCACAGGTGGAGAAGAGTATTTGCTTTGTCTCATTTATTCAGATTGCTAAAATATTCCCTGGGTGCACATCCAATGCACTGGGTGCCTTTTCCAATGCTTAAAGAGAAAGCACAGAGCAATACAGCATAAATGACTCTACCTCTCCTCTTCAGGGTATCACTGAACAATGTTAATTTTCCCCCCTTGGGAACAATAATAGCAAACCCAGTGGAGACAAATAACAAACTCTGGGAGTTGTTGAATTCCATCATGTCGACTTAAACTCCATATTTCAAATACGTTCTGTAGTTAGTATTTTGTAGCTCTATTTGATGCTTTTCTTTGAAAGACACAGATTCACTCTCTTTCTGAGTGTTTCACACACTGATGGAATAGCCATAAAACAATTTTTTCAATGTCTCCATATATTGTGCATCACTGAAAATCTGAGTTTTCTTTTCCTGATTTTTGAGTGTCTCACAGACCTTGCTGATGGTTCTTGACTGTTTAGTCTGCAGGAGTAATTAGCACTGATTTAATGACATGATGGAATGCAGTCTGTGAGGAATGAGTATTTTTGATATTATTTGAATGCCCCTTCCTCTTTTCTAAGGCACCTGATACATACAAGGAGAAAAAACTACTCACAAAGAAAATAAGACCATTCAAGAAGAGATTATTCAGAATCTTGTTTGCCCTGCTTGCATTTTCTAGAAAAAAAAGGAAAAAAATTCATCACCTCTCACCAGGGAAAGCCTTTGTAACACATCAGTTTTCCTTAGATTAATGTTGGATTAATACTGATCATCAAGCCTGGAAAATATATATTGCCTTGCACTTTCAACACACTTCTCTTTTTAATGATAAGTACTTTTTCTGGCTCTTTTTTTGTTTCTTTTCGGACTTGCTTGCTGAACTCAAACAATGCATTCTTGTGCTGCATTTTTTATATTTTGACTTGTCTTGGAAAACAAACAAACAAACAAACAACAAACCAGCAGTTGAGTACAACTTAAATATTCACTTTCCAGAGCTTGACCAAATTACATTGTACATTCAATTTCTTCTACCTTCCAGAAAAAGCGAATGGAATGTGCTGTGTTGTAAGAGGAATAATTGTAGCACTTCTATAAACTTCAGTACTTTCCTGTTACCAAACCACCAGCTTGTTAATTAGAGAATGATGGAATCGTATGGACTGGAGCAATGTGGAGAAGTTCAACTATTTGTACATGACCTGGTCTGGAATTAAAACTGCAGCAGGGGGAAAGGAGTCAGAGGGGAAGAACATAGTTCACAATTACTTTTTTATATTATATATATAATTGGAAAAGCCCCCTGTCACTAAGGGTGTTTTTTTTATTTTGGAGGATGGAAATTAATTTGTTTCTTTTTTTTTTTTTAATTCATTATTGATAGCAGACCTGCAGAATGGCTTTTGGGAGCCATTGAATGAACAGCATGACAGGGGTGTCCAAACTGAATTCCAGCTCCTGTGATGGGAACAGAGCTGAAATCTCACCACCTGTCCAAAAATGCTGCGTAGTTAAAAAGATATATTAAAAGAGCACTCTGCTCTGGATGTACCTCCCCACCTTAGGCACTTCTTTGACCCCTATTTCTGTACTATCAAAGCACCTCCCAGTCTTGTGGCTTTATCTTGACAGCCCCCTGTGAGGGTTCACTATTATCTCTGCACTCACGCTGGCACTTTATGTTTCAAGGAAGTACAAAATCAAACTGATTCAAATGTAATAGTTTCCCTTTGGCCTTGGAGGCCCAAGGCAGCTCTTTCTAAACATGGTTTCAATCATGTTCCGCAGATTAAATGAATTATTCAGGTCTGTAAATCTACATTTTGCAGAAGATTTTGCTCAGCTTGAAGATCAAGTTATAAAAAGTCATCATTTCTCTAAACTGCCTCTTAATGGTAGTTTTGATTAAAAAATCATGTAGGAAGTATACAGCTTTTTAAATACGTGGTAGTTTTACAACGAGTAAAACTGGTTTTCTTATGTTTTTTTGGGAAAAAAAATCACCACTTCAAAGGAGAATTTGTATTTATAATTGAAGGGGGGGGGGCAAGCTTGTACATCTGATGGTAAAAAGGAGATTACAGGTAAGATTGGCTATTCCCAGTTTTTCATACCTCTTTTATGGATTCATTTTATCCAGAGTTTGAACCCACATTACATGCAGTGCTTGATAAACCTGAAAAGAATACAATATTGTGGGACAGAAAAGAGAGAAGAGCAGAGCAGAGGAGAGAAATGATTAAAGGGTTAAATTCCAGTCGGGGATATTTACTTGTTGCTGTTTTGTTTTCCAAATAAACCATTGCTTACAGGTTACCTTTTCATTGTGCTGGATGCAAAGGGAAGAAAGTAAGAAGAATTTACTGTGGTATCCAAGATGGGAATATTTGGAGACAATTCTTTCAAAAGGCACTGGAATAGACAAAGGAGGTGCCTTTTTTGTTTTTTTTTCCCATCAAAGTTAATGCAGTTTCAGTGGAGTAAACCATTAACCAAGGTGTAAAATAACAGAGCAGTTGAAAAACAAATCAGCTGGAAATTTAAACTCTTCAATATTAACAGTGGTTGCTGTTTTATTCTTTTCTGAAGTTTGATGAGCATTTTCCTCAGGGGAAATGCTGACTTTGGCTGTCTCTCCTGATCTTATGAATGGACTCCTGGCCCCATATTGTGTCCTCAGCTGAGCTGGGACAACTGTTTTGGGACTGAACAGACAATGGGATCAGGGAGGTGACGAGGCCAATAATAATAATAATAATAATTACAAGTCTCCATATCCTTTGACTATTCAGTCTCAAACTCCTCGTGTGCACTCAATCAAGGTTTAACAAGCAAAGGGAGGAAAGACACCCAAAGGGGTGGCTGGATTTGTTTGGAGAGGGCCCTCCAAAAGCACGTGTAATGCAAGGAAGGAAGGAAGGACACCCTCCCACCATGGGAACCTGCCCAGAGACCAAGTCCTGGGAGCACCAGCAGCTCTGAGAGTCTGTCACTGCAAAGAGGATCTACCAGTGAGCACATTTTTCAGGCAGAAATGTTAAGTAACCTGGCCTGTCACCATCTGTGGGGGCTGCTGCTTGAATCTCAAGGATGGCATCCCATTTAATTGTGTACTGTGGCCTTTGTTTTGATAAACAGCTTCCAAGGAGCAGCTCAATCCCCAGTTTTCCTGCAGTAATCAGCTGTCTGGTGGGTTCAGCAGTCACTTGAAGCAGCTTGATTTGGAAGGATCTTTTAACTGACAACAAACCTACCAGCTCACAGCTTTACTTGCTGTTCAGTGTTTAGCGGCTGGTAGGAAAAAACATAAACATTTAATCAACATTTTTAATTTTTAAAGATTTTTTTTTAGGAATAGCTCTGATTTAATGTCCTACTAAATAGAGACTGATGGAGTAATTCTTTACCTGCAAAACTTGGGATGGGGCATGTCCCAGGCAGCACCAGGCAAGCACTTCCTCCTATGATTTCTTACTGCACAGGGAGAGTCAGAACTGCCTATTGTTCAAAGTGTCTGCTCTTGCAACTCAGTTTGTCACTTCCTATTTCTTTGTGTTTTACCTAAAAAATGCCCCAAGATATGGTTTTTCCATGAACAAGTGTAGTTTGAATATACTGATAGAAAAACCACCAAGCAAACTAATGTTACACCTGTTTCTTCCTGCTCTGTTTATGTTGTTGCCGTTTATCCTGAGAGGCAATGAAAGTGTTTGTTTCAAATTATAGTCACAAATGTGACTCCTTTTTAGGCAGTGCCTTTGTTATTAACCTGTCAATCCTGATTATCATTAAGCAAGCCATTCATTTCATGTGTTTGTTGCTGCTCGTGTCCTCCATCCCTCGTCCCCGAAGGAACTGGGAGCTGCTGCTGCTCCTCGAGTGGAGATGGGAAAGTTCTGAAATGAGAGGCCACCCAACAATTGACTCTAATTGTCAAATTAATTATACTGGATGTCACACAAATGTTAGGGTTCAGGAACATTTTCATAAACATGCAGTAGTTATCTGAGCCCTCCTGAAGAACACGGGCAAAGCACGGTGCTTTACTCACCCACTGATTCGTGTCAGTCCTCTGGCACTTCGTTGATTCTGTTTCTTCAAAAAATTAAAACAGCTCTACTCTGTTCTTGTTATTGAAACCTTTGTATCGGAGTCCGATGGACACCACATTTGGGATCCTTTTCATTACTGCACTGCAAGGTAATCCCACAGCATATTTGAGGGACCTCCTTTTTTTTTAATTCTTTCTCTGCTTAGTTTTTAAAAAGCTATTTTTGCTCTAGTAATAGTGACAATTAAAATAAAGAAAAAAATAACAAAACATAGAAAATTTATCCACTCGAATAAAACTGAAAATTGGAAATATTTCCTTTAAGGATACTGATTTTTAAAGAAGTTTGCTACATTGATCCCCACATGGCTGTAAGACAAGGTTATTAACAAGTGCTGGTTCAGATGTGATGTTTTGCACCCAACTGCTTACAATCAGTTAGTTGACTATGAAACTGCCCAATTTCTGTGTGTAATCAAAGTAACTGTGTACACATTTGGCATGTAATTACGTTTCTAAATTGATTAAAATCCAGCCCTGAAACGATTGCGAGCTAAGGCTTGGCTCCAATGATTAGTTCTTAAAACTTCTTTCACAAGCTTGAGCAAATAACACATTTGCCAAAAAATGCTGCCAACTGTGAAAGTTAATTATGATAAATGTAACACAGTTCTCTCATCACCCATGTACAGAGAAAGGCTTTTGCCTCCTCTGACTTTATTGTCCATCAAGACAAAGATGGTGCTTCAGGATTTTTTTCCCTTTAACAAGGACAGTTATGCCATGAGTGACAGTTAAATTTGTTGGAGGTATTAAATTGCTAATGCTAATGCATTTTACAATCTTCTGAACTGATTTAATATATTAGACTGTCACTCAAAGTCTTAATAAACAATTCCACACTCTTAGTTTAAAATCATCCTGTCAAACCTGGAAGTTTCCTCAATTGGCCTCCATTGTTAATATGATAGTAGTTTACAAACAAATGATTTTTTTTCTTCATAGGTTGTATCATATGAGGCTTTAATGGGTGTCTCTCTGGTTTCTCTTTTTTATTTATTATGAAACAGCTGTGCCAGAGATTAATGGTGTGGATTTGTGCTTTAAAGCACCTGTGCCTGTATCTTGACTTCTCTCTCTCTTGCAGATAATCTCTCACTTATTCATATTTGAATAGATATTTCTTCTCATTTTAGGGTACTGCAAACCCAGCCTTGTGCAACTTAATACACTTTTGAAGAATGATTTCATTATGTTTATTCTAATATGTGTAATTCCTCCAGAGTGAAGGAATCTTTTGCTTCAGAGACCCATCAGAAGCTCAACAAGTATCAAAGTTTGACGTTTGCAGATGTGAAAAATAGAGGTACTCATTACAGCTAATAGACTTTGAGAGGAAAGTCATTAAAAATAAAATATTTTCTCAAATTTCATAGAAAATAAAATAAGAAAAATGAGGAATTCATTTTGCTGAAGTTCAATTATGAAGAAAACAACCTGAATATTTTGATTATGAGGCTTTCAAATATAGAAGCAGCACTAGCATCAAAGGGCTTAGATTATTGTTTCGATAAGTATCCAGATTTTGATACTTTAGTTGTCTGAGTGTTCAATCAATATATCAGATTGCTACAAAAGAAAAACTTGTAGAGAATTCTACCTTAAACTGGTATTAATAAAACCTCCTTATGTTCTGTTTGTTTTTCCTTATCTGTATGATGGTGGTAGATTCCTTCTGTGAATAGATACATCAATTATTTGTAGGAGGATCTAAAATCACTGTAACAAATACAAATTGTTCTGACAGCTCATTCCATAATGTGCTGCTACTCATTTAAGAAACCTTCATCTCCAACCCTCACAATTTTCATTATAGACTTTCTTAACTTAGTTATCCTGAGAGTATTCCCTCAGGCAGATATCTCTGTTTTCACAGCCAGCTTTCAGGATTAGGATGAAGGCTGTGAGTGGATCGTAGAAGAAATAAGACCAGCCAAGACTAGCAAGTTTAAGGCTAATGAGACATCAATCAGTCAGCCACCTGAGGATGTGTGTTTTCCTTTTCTGGACATGATGAAACCTTTTTTGCTTATGCATAAAAATAATTCAAATGTTCAAATGTGAAATGACCTGGTAATTACCAGGTCATTCATGCAGAGCAGTAAAACTCTGATATTTAAACTGAGTTTCTTCCTGGCCTAGGATCCTTAAGTTTGCCAGGGCTTGCCCTACATCTGTCCCACATCCTGCCTTGCAAGGCTTCTGGCACAGTCAGAAAGCAGCTCATCTTAATTTAGTGAATTGCTGCTTAGCACCAAAGTTAAACATTCCCTTTATAATATTGTTCACTTGTTTACAAATCCAGTGAAAGAAATCATAAAGATATTAAACAGCAGATAATGTGAGGATATCAGGGTGGTTCAGTATTTTGTTGTGATAATTCTACATCACAGTATGTGCAGCACAATATTCTTATTTTTTGTCTAATTTTCCCAATAAAAACATTGTAATGAAAAAAAGTCATCTCTTCTAGAAACTCTGAGGTTTATTCCATCTTCAGATCATCATGGCTGTAATCTATATGAAATATTTGGATCCCTAAATCAATGGGCATTGAATACTGAGGACTGACTCTTCAAGCTTGTATTAGAGACTCAGCATCACTGGAGTTGCATCAGATTTTGCAAACTGAGGATCTGTTTTCCTGACTGTCTGTGTATCTTTCTAATTGTACACTGAGTATGTTTCTCCACAAAACGAACTGAAAACTGAAATCTAGATTCTTAGAAAAACATGAGCATGACACAGCTGGCCTTTTTCATAACAGTGCAAATACCAGACAAATAAAATACTCTTTAAAGGTTCTAATTTGTTTGTTCTTTCTTACATTAACATTTCTCAACCTGTCATTCCAACTTTTGAGTTGTCACATCTGGCTGAATCAGTCACATCATTTTACATTAAATTTATAAAGCACAACACAGCATTACTGATGCTGCTAGACAAGTTATTTTTGTAACTGTTGTGATTTTGGAAGTTAGTGGGATTTTTAGGAAGTACACCAGCCCATGGATATTAACTAATTATAAAAATTTCTGAGTTTTTTTCAAATGCATAATATAAGCAGTAAAGATTCTGACACCTGGAATGTGGGAAATTCTGTGATCCTGGATGCAGGAATAGGTGGTTTGGACAAGCAGAGCAGTCACTGATATTTGTTGATCACCCAATACACAAAGGAATATATTTTTTTTTAATGTTTAGATAGTTTTAATCCAGCCTATTTGCTCCAGAGGAGGATTTAAGGTCTCAGTTTCTGCTGGATAAAACATCCTTCACTTCCTGCTTTTCCAGGAATCAGATTTTCTTCCAAAGGCTGGCCTGGTTTAGCCAGGACTGACTTCTGCCTTTACCACTTAGGCTGAGTTTCAGAGACCTGAAGTGTTGTGATTTTACCCCTGTCTGTGATGCCTGTGATCAGATCCAGTGCACAAAGATCAGTTCTTCCCACAGACCTGCTCCACTGACAGTTCCCAAGCCTTGGTGGGAAGTGTGGGAGACCTTACATGCTGTAGAGATCAAGATAATTATATGTTAAAAGATGAAATGCCATAAATGTACTTCAGAAAACTCATGAACTTTCATGCCAGAGTGTGTTTTTGATGAAATAGGTATTTGTCTAATGAATATTATTCAAGGAGCAGTTACAGAAAAGATAGTGACAGGCACAAATGTAAGAAATGGGCAGAAGCTGGCTGAGACAGAATAGGAAAATTCAATCAAGATAATACCTCTCTGTTTTTTAATGCTGGTTTCCATTGTCCTGGTTCCCATTTCCTTCATTTCAACATTACAAACTAACTGAATTTTGATTTTAAAAAGAGGATGCCAAGTATTTCTGCTGTTAGATTTTCAATTCTATGAACTCCACCCAGCGTCTGCAGCAATAAAAGATAACAATTCTGAACTGGGATCATTTTCATTACCCAGCTGATCTCGCAGAAATTCCAAGCTGTGGCTGCACTGGCCTGCCATTAGCGTGGGGTGTGGGAGAAGCTGCTGGAAAGGAGCTCCCCAAACAATTGCTTTGTTGGGACAGGAGCTGTAAGAGCTTTTTCTGTCACCTCATTTCTTGTGGGAACCATTCCACAGCCACTGTCTGTGTAGAGACCCCAAAGAAATCATTTAGCAAGAGCATCACTGGGCCCTGGTGCCCACTTGGACATGTTTATTTTCATTATCATGTTTACTCTCTGTTCTGGAGGTGTCAGTCCCACATGGCCCTAAACCCGCAGTGCCACAGCAATCATTTATATTTCCTTTTGAAATGATCATTTAGCCATCATTTTCCCCCTTCTGTGTATGTTTTTAGGGAGTGGCTCTGCACATTCCAGAGCAGAATGCAAAGTCAGTGCTTTCACAGAGCATTTAGAACCTCTGATACTTGTAAACCTGTATGAAGTGGTAAAGATTAGATTCTCCATTCAGACTTTGCAGGCAGTTAAAAATGAGAAACACACTTTTTTATACAAAATCTATTGCTAAATTCACCAGAAATTATGGTTGGCAGTTCAGTAGGCTTTTCTGGTTTTAAACATGACAACTTTCATCTTGGTTTTTTTCCTTTAAAGGGAGTGGATACTAAAAATTACATATAGCAGTTCTTCTTATGCATTCTGCGTGAAAATTTAAAATATAGTCTTTGAAAATTTCACTACTGAGTGTTAAAGGGAAGGGATTTATCCCATCCCTTTCTTTCACCGCAGAATAACTCATATATTATTATTATTATTTTTGATTGAATCAGCGGTTAATGAGAAATATTTGCAGACAGCGCACAGCAAATCAATATCTTTGTTTCTCCTGCTAATCTTCACTCTACAGATAATCAGCCTTTAGAGGACTGAGAATTTGAGACTGTTAGAAGATAAGGGTGAAGCTCTGACAGCTCATTCGTTTCCTCATGCAAAAATATGTTAGGTCCTTTTTTTTTGCATGCGAAATATGAAAGGGATATATCATCAACATGTGATAAATAGAGGGGTTTTTAAGAATTGCATCCGAAATACTTGACATTCAGCACAGTTTTTGAAAATGATAAAATCATAATTGTAAAAAAGACCTGCAGTCTTGCCAATCAGATCCTTGCTGTTATGTGCTCCCTGGCACATATATCTTACTGTCCCCCTGCAGAAGGAGGAATGAGCATAAAGAAAAGAGCAATTTTCCTGCCATAAATTGGAAAGTCTGCCAACCAGCTAAGTGATCTACCATCAATCAGTGTTAAATTCTCCTTAGCTGCAGAAAACTCAAGAACTAACTATTACTGAGAGATTTCACACAGTGACTAATGGTATATGACAAACACATTTAAAATCTGCATAGACCAGCATCAGTTTAAAATATAACATGAATAATAAACAATCCTAAAGATACCCCGGTGTGCAAAATAAGACATAATCTGCTCAGACACATATTGTACATGGGAGATTACCATTCTGGAAGTGCATTCAATATCAATTCAGAACAAAGTCAAGTACAGAGTATGACTTTACTTGCAATAGCATCTTTCATACAATACATGCTGCAATGCTGCAAGACTGTACAGCGAGATGGGTAGGTTATAGCAGGAAGGGAAGATGACAGCTGAATAAAACAGTGGGCTGAATGTACAAATATCTTACTCACACGAGGAGCTCCATTAGGTAATATTGCAATCTTGAGGTGAGGACAGTCTTCTCCTCCACTCTGTCATTACTGAAGCCACAACTAATGCTTCTGTTCCAGATGGCAAGTGTTCAGATGAATGTGAGACAGTGCTGTTGTTTGCATACTAAGCTGGCCATTTCTCAGTGCAAAGATTCCACTCGTGGCTGTTTAGTTTTCCATTTAAAACATATTCTTTAGTTGCATAATGTGGAAAAATATTAATAAGAAAGGAATATATTGGCCATTAAAAGCCGCCTGCATTTCTAGCTGAAGAATAGTGCATAAAATGAGACATTTGCCCCAGATTTGCATTTTTGAGCAATTAGACCTTTTAATTTATTTCCATTCCAGATTCATATTTTTCATTTAGAACATGAAGTCCATCATTTTGACAATGGCCTTTTTCAACCATTCTATGGTGGTCTTTTCTCTTCTTTTCTTTTTTTTCTCTTTTCTTTTCTTTTCTTTTCTTTTCTTTTCTTTTCTTTTCTTTTCTTTTCTTTTCTTTTCTTTTCTTTTCTTTTCTTTTCTTTTCTTTTCTTTTCTTTTCTTTTCTTTTCTTTTCTTTTCTTTTCTTTTCTTTTCTTTTCTTTTCTTTTCTTTTCTTTTCTTTTCTTTTCTTTTCTTTTCTTTTTTTCTTTTCTTTTCACTTCTTTTCGCTTCTTTTCCTTTCTTTTCGCTTCTTTTCTTTTCTTTTCTTTTCTTTTCCTTTCTTTTCGCTTCTTTTCTTTTCTTTTAGCTTCTTTTCTTTTCTTTTTTTCCTTTCTTTTCGCTTCTTTTCTTTTCTTTTAGCTTCTTTTCTTTTCTTTTCTTTTTTTCCTTTCTAGAGCATGCTTGCCCAGAACTCAGAGGAGTATCAATTTTTATTTTGTTGGGAATAGGGTCTGTATGTTGGGCTTGGTCAAACTATGCAGGAGTCATAACAATTTAGGGCAAAGGTGTCTTCTCTTTGAATTGACACATACTCTGAAAGAAATAGAAGTTGGTTAAGCCAAAGCACCCAGGGCAAAGTGTGCTGTCCTGAGAATAAAAGAGGCTCTCACAATGAGCAAAGTGAGATGGAAAACCCTGAATAAACCTAATCACACCAAATAGCTTCAGGCTGAAGTACAGCTCCTCCAGTCCCAACAGGAATAAAAGAACCAAGAGGGAATTATAACCAAATAGTTTAAATGTGGTTAGGTACAAGGTTTGTAAGTTGTGGTGTGATCTCTGAAATATTAGTCTGGCGGTATGTCTCCTCATCCATCTTTTTGCCTTTCTGAATGTAGGTGTTCACAGCTAGTTTGCTTAAAAACTTTAAATGCTGAGATTATCCACCTATGAATTGTGACTTTCTGAACTTTTCAGGGATCAGTTTAACTAATTTTTTCTTCTCTGAGCTCAGGTGTCTCATATTTACGTCGTATAAAGTGCTATATGTGTTAAAGACAGAACTGTACAGATACAATTTGGGAAATCTGTTCCAATAAAAATCACAAATAATACAATAAACGGAGAAATACCTTGTCTTGGAGCTGTTCCTCCATGAACAAAAGCACACTGTTCCTTGACCTTAATTCTACAAGAGCACACAGCCTACACAGAGCACTCAGAAAGCAGGGACCAGGTCAGTCAGAGCAAACCAGAACACTTAAATAATCATCCCATTAGCTGAATTATAGTAATGACTCAGTGATTTGACCCTACTATAGAGCATCATTTCCACTTACAGAATTGCTAAAAAGAAATCAGAACCTGGACAAAAAGGATTTGGAGCCATTCTAACTAACTCTGTGCAAGCATGTGCCCATTTGGGATGGGGGGGAGACACAAGAAGCTTGAAAATGACATGGTCAGAAAAGATTCCAGGTCTTCTAAATGCCATTAAAAACCTGCCTGTGTTATTCCAGCACCTTGAGGAAGGTTATGGAACTTCTTGTGGGGAAAGTAGGGGCAAGTACAGAAAAAACTTAACCAAAATCCATTTATGATAGCACACAAATTCAGTGCTGAAAGTGTATCAGACAAATTGTATTTTCAATTATTGACTTTTCCCAAAGGAAAAAAAAAAAGCATATTTTTAAAACCTTATACTAAAGTGAAAGTGTATAGCAAGAGATGAACAGACAGAAGGATATTTGCCATCTCTTCTTTGTGCTCTCTAGTGTTAGCAAAAGCCTCTGATGTATTATCATCATATTATCTTCCATTGTTTTTAATAGGGTTTTTTATGAGTAAGGAATTTATGGCTGTATGCAAATATTCTGGGAAGCTAGCAGCAAAAGAAAGTGCTATTTACACCGAAATTCATGTACTGACTAAAAAGCATTAACAGTAGCAATTAACAACACTGGAGATTGTGCTGTTTCCATCTGTATTTTGCAATATTCAGCAAATGATAGTCACTCAGCAATACATTAATTTGCTAATGTTCTTCAGTTAAAACATGGAAGTTCTATTTGTTTTAAAGCATTTCTATCAAAGTGGTCCAAATCCCCAAATCCTGTCTGCTAAACAATTAGAAATCATTAAGAATATGAGAATTCACTCCCAGCCCCAGGGAAGATGTTACTTCCCCAGGAGGAGTTCCAAAAACCACTCCAGAGAGGCATTTTGGACTCTCTGTTATTGCAGATGGGATAGAAAGGAGCATTTTTTTCTTTCAAGGCCAGCAGCAGATTCAGGAGTTCCTCTCTAGTGCTGTCCAGATGTGCAAATGGGACCCACTGCCCGGGTACCACCTTTGTTTTGTAGGACAGAGGGAGAAAGAGAGAGAAAGGGGGACTGGTGGAAAGAGAGAAACAGAGCTAGAGAGAGGAGCTGCACCTCTGATCCTCCTTTCTCTATAAACACAAGATGGAGGTGTGTGGAGGAAGGTCTTATATGTCTTTTCTCTCCAGCTCAAACACTCATCAGCTGCACATATTTTTCAGCAATAGTGAAACTCTGCACTCTAGAATTTCTAGGAAGAAAAATCACTTTGTACAAACATATTTTCTTCTTTTCAAATCATCAATCCTGAGGAAAATTTCTGCAATTCTAAAGAACAATCAGAGTAATCTATAAATCTGTGAGAATCATGGCGTATCTCTCTCCAACACTTTATGTACCTGCTTCATCTTTACCCATAGAGCAGTATCCAGGTGGATAATAGTGTCTTCATATCCTTTCCCAAGTGACCCTGCAGATATCATTAACCTAATTGGGATCAGTCACTGGAGCTGTGCACACTTGTTTTTAGCAGATGCAGCCCCAGCAGCAGCACTTATCAGTAAAAAGAGCCTGTTGAAGAGAACAAATCTGGATCTGGAAGTTTTGAAGGAGATCATAAGGACATATGGTATCTGAATTTCTGAATATGCCAGACACAGACTGGCATAAGGACACATATCAAAACCAGGAAAAAGCCTCTGTGAAGAACACACAGTCTCATGTTCATTTTTATAATACACTGCAAGTGTTTACACAGAAGCCTCTCATCCACGAAAGTGAAGTTTATTACTATCAATCACAGAAACTGCAAACAAAAATGCTGAGATTTTATGTACAGTGCTTCAGTCTGAGGGTTTTACCACTTCTGTAGGCAGCAGTAGTTATTTCAATGGCAAATGGTGTCATTGGGAATGTGTTGATCACTTGGCTATGTCATAACAGTCATAAAATATCAGCATCCCTGCTGAGAAAAGGCCAGAAAAACACCATGGGGCAGATCTTCTTTTGCAGGTAGTTAAACATTTATGTTGGGGTACCATTTGCCACCTTTTGTGTGGAACAGGACAATCATCCATGAATGAAGTTCCAAGGTTACTGTTAATGCAAACTCCAGCTATCAGGAAGAACAGATTTTATTGAACAGATTTTACTTGCCCAGTACTTTTTCCAGGTCAAGAAGGTACTATGGACACAATTTTACTTTGTGTTCTTTAGATGAATTTGAAAAAATCTAAAAAAAAAAAAAAAAATCTTATATTGCTGTCTTACTAAAATAAATTGCAAAGGACAGCAGTTCCCCAAACCTCTCCTGTGATGAGTGAAGAAAGAGAGACACCAGAAAGCAGTGGAACTACTTCAGGCCTGAATTATGCTTTGAAGATGTCTGGCTCTTTGTGTACAAGAAGAGTCCTTATTGAAACATCCCTGGTAGGTATAGAAGGTTGGGATTAATCTAGAACTTTGTTCTTGAAACGACTTCACGAACAAGGTCTCACAGAAATCCCAGGATGTGAGTTGGTATGACAGCTGGTGTCACATTAGTCTGGGGTTTAAAGCACCACCTGCAAGTGAAAATGCTGGATTAAAGGCATTCCTTTAAAGGAACAGTAGGCACAAGTAGCTGTGATGACAGCTTATATCGGAAGGCACTAATCAGGGGGCTGCAGGGTAATATGCACTCTTGTTCTCTTTCTCTGTGGTTTACAGAGTATTTAATTATTCTATGTAAAGTGAAATAGCTTCAGCAGAACAGAGAGTAAGATGAAAATCAATCCTGTAAGTCCTTAATGGTAGGGTAGGTTCAAATGTTGTCAAGCAGAGGAAGAAGCTGAAATTAGAGCTGCTAGAAATGGATCAATTATCTGATCAGCTCAATTAGGTGGGAGCTATGCAGAGCTCCCCTCCTTTTCTGAAAACACCTATGGGATCACTTCAAAGAAGGGGACATCTCTTTTCTTTGGGAATTCAAATAGGTCCTACCTTTCCTTTTAACTGTGGGGAAATGTGTTGGAAATATCTGTTACTATCCACACAAGTTTGCAAACATGAAATACGAAGAAGTGCCACCCAGTGTCCAAACAACTCACATCTCTAACAGACTTAGTTATCTCTGAGGGCAGTGCTTGGGCTGCCAAATGTTTAATAAGCACCAATGCATTTCCAGCTCGTGCTGCAGAGCTGTGCATGGCAGTATTTGGCTCTGCAGGGGATGATCCCTCTTCGAAAATGAAGTTACATTTTGTGTTTGCCACAAGCAGGTGGGGACTGCTTGGTGGTGTACCTACAAAAACCACTGACAGCGTATTCAGTGCTCTCTTGATCATCAGATATTACCACATGGATATGGGAGGGAGAAGAGCAGACGTCTCTGAGCTGCCAGCAGGATATCTAGCTAGCTGGCTGTTCTCCTGGTCCCCCCTCACAGTTCTGAGAGGTGCCTGCTGGCACTGCTGGGGAGGTATCTCCTTCCCAATTCATCTGACAGGTGGTTAGCTATTAACATGAATAAAAGTTGTGACCTGTCTGCCACTTTCAATAACTCAAGTGCTATATCCCCAATCTGTCATGTCCTTGGCAGCCCTTTTGTTTATTAGGAAATGCATTATTCATCAGGGAAATTTGTTAGAAAAATGTGCCTTAATTTTCATCATTTTAACTATAATCCACTATTATCCCTTTAATGGCATTTTCCTTTGCTGCAGCCTGGCTGTTTCAAGAACTAGGTGGTGACTTGGCTGCTACACCAGCATGTGGCAGCAGGAGGGAGGAGGGCACTTTGTCACTGGTGTGGGCAAGTTCTTCAAGACATGCAGAGATAAAACATGCTGTACAACTAACTCCTTTCACGATGGTGAGGAGAAAAGGGGAGGAGACAAATAACTGTACACTACAGCCAAATTAATCCTGTCTATTTACTCCTGAAGGAAAAATAATACCTTTGGGAGTTTAGAGATACACTGTGAGTCACACATAGGTCTTTGTTGAGGCTGCTTACTCACTGTTCCTTACTTTAAATGGTGCCTTCTGCCTTCTTCCACCCTCCACTGCAAAGACTGATTTATTTCTGACAAAGAATATGGACTTCCAGGGTTTTACACAACCAAAAAGACCCTGTGTTTTTATACTCTATTTGCTATATAAAATTTAGTCTTCGAATATAGCAAGACTTAATAAAGGCACTGGTTGATACAACAGCAGCAGTCCTTGAACCAGATTCTAACCCTTTGTCCTTTCTCGAACAAATAAAAGGTCCTAAAGAAATACACTGAGCACAGAACAGGTTTCCATGAATTAGCATTGGGTCAGCCATACTATCCTCATGTTAGCTTGGAAATTTCTAATGTAAATTGCATTGCAATGCTTATAACACCTGTTATTATGGCAGGATTTATCCAGGTTAATAAAACAGGAAAGTCCCTAATAACTATAACGCTGAAAAAGGAAATTATCATTATAAAATTTCATCAAATGGATGTGATAGAAATTAGGAAGCAACTCTTACATACTGGAGGTAGGAGGATAAACAAGGGTATGTATGCAAGAGAGATCCTGCTGTGTGTGGGATCAGACGAGGTGGAATGGCCTGGTGGCTAAAAAGTTATTTCCACCAAAGTTTTCCTCCCACCCAGCTATCCATCTTCCATGCAGCTTGGATCACATTATTTTAACCTCAAAGTTCACCCTTTGGATTGATAAGTCTGGCTACCTGGGGGTTTTGGAAGGGGAGTAATTTGTTGTAACCATCTTCCAGACAGTTTTTGAAATAGTCTTTTATACAGGTGAACTCTGTACACTGGACATTTTTCACTCCTGTGCTGTCCATTTGTTTGCTCCCGTGTTCCAAGCTCTGTGTGGCTTTGCAAAGAGTGTCAGAGACTAATGGCAAAACTCCTTGATAACTGCTGCCAAAACTCCCATGTCTAAAGTCACTTTAGGCACAAAAACTTGCGGGACATGAGTCAAATTAAAGGGTAAATCTGCCGGATTTTAACTGGGGGGCTATTTTTTTCTGCAGGCTTTGTTGTGCCTTTAGCTGAATTCTGGAGGACAGAGTTTCCAGTGGCTGTGCAAACTGTCACACTGAGAAAGATCATCTGTTGCACTCCAGTCTTCAGCTCCACAAAATAGCAGCCCATTTTTCATGATTGCAGCTTTGTGTTGGCTGCACCGGGGAGATGTTCCTCTGGCACATTATTCAGGAAGATGCTACTGGACAGGTGCTTAAAGAATTTCGAGGTTAAATTCAGAGTTAAAGGGAGAGAGAGAGAGGCAGAAACTTTCTCATACCAGTTGTATAAAGAACCCAAAATCTCATTTGACATTAGATGAATGGAAAAAGAAGAAAGTTAAAAGGATGTAGGATAGAAAAGCAGTCCTCAAGTATTGTTCCTGCTCTGCTTAAGCACTGTAAATGCATGTCAATTGTCAATTAACCTTGCCTGTTTAAATACAGAGATGGGCAGCTGACTCTCCTTTAATTTCTGCTTTTTTTTTCCTAGTTCAATTTCAGAAGCTGATTTTCAATGTATGAACATAATGGGAATTACATCAGGACAAACCAAAGGTCTTCCTAACCCAGTATCCCATCTCCAGCAGCAGCTGACACAGAGCAGGCACACAGCAAAGCTTGCCCAGATATTTTTCAGCCTCCAATGATTTTAACTCAGAAGTGTCCTGTGACAGGGGTCCACTGCATTTAATAAACTTGTGTAATTTTTTCTTCCACATTTTTTTGCCTGTTGCCTTTAACATCCATTCAGATGCTTGGTTTTCCTTTGGATGCTGTAAATTCTCACCCTGTGCAGTGACTGGGACAGGTTTCTGCCAAGGAGATAGTAAGAGCATGGCTTCAACCTCACTTTTATTTGGGAGCAGAGAATCTGCAAAGAATTACTGCAGCTATTTCTGCAGGGGGAAAGAAGCTGCACCTTTTCCCTAAGTCAGACCTGGCTACATTTTAAGAAATGAGCCTTTAACAGAGGGACAAAAGAAGACAACAGTGGAAAGGTGACTGTATTTACTATGAAACCAAAGATCAGGTTACAGGTATAGAGCAAACAAAGAATTATTAAACCCCAAAAACACGTGAAGGAAATTGCTTCAAAAGTTACCAGATGGCAACAGCTGTAAGTTACTTTTCAGCAGTCCTGCCAAGAGCTGAGCTGAATGCAACACGGTGCAATATCATTTGTAGAAAAACACGAAACCAGAGAATTCCTGCCATAATTGTTCCATGATTCAGCAATTCACCCAGCTAAGTGCTCCCAGTCACACATAAACTCCAATAAATCTGAGCAGAGATTCACACACATGCCATATGTTAGGATGGATGCAGAACCCCAAGGATCTCTGGAAAGCACACAACGCCTACGCAGAATTCAAGGAGGAAAAGAGTGAATACAAATGTGCAATATCTGTTTTTAAGAGGCAGGGCGTGGGGAGCAGGTTTTTTAAGTTCACAATTAACTTGCAGCAAGCAGATGCATCCCTCCTCTTCTTCCCCAGAGTTGCCATAAAGTCAGTGGAGCAGCTGCCTCATCCATGGGCAGAGACAAAACAGGAAACTTTGAAAACCAGACAGGTTAATCCTTCAGGTTTGTGTAACCAATACCTGGAGGCCAACAGGGGAACACTTTCCTCTCAACACACAGTGCTCTGCACTTGCTCGTGGTGCAGCTCTCAGAACCTGAGGCCAACCCCAAATCTGAGTTACACTTTGGAAATTAGGATTCCCCACTTTGGGCTCCTTTCAATCACTCTATTTACAGTGGCATCCTCACTGTTTAATACTTGCTTGGATTCAGACGCTAGATGAGTTTTAGCTTAAGAGCTGTTAATTCACACCTTTGTTCACACATAAAGGCTGATATAAGCCTTTGTGCATTTATGTACAAGATAAAGTAGTTAAAAAGTGTTCAGAATGTGCATAAAACTGCAGAGAGGGGTAGCAGATGATTTTAAATTCCTTCTTAATAATTACAATTAAGCATACAACTATATTATGATATACATTGTATTATTTCCCTGTTTTTCTCTTTCCTCAGTTTTTTACAAAAGCTTAAGGGGATAATTGTTCTTCAGTGCATGTATTAAATGTTACCAGTAGTTTGTTTTTGAGACTATTCATTCCCTACAGAGTCTTCAACACCAGATTTTTTTAAAAGCAATATAAAATAATTATAAATTCCCCATGTAATTGAGTTCATTATAGCAATATTCTCAGCTGAGCTAGTCCACTGTTAGCCATCTTGCTTTTCATGTTTCAGGCTCTAAATTTTGTTTAAATTCTTTTTTGAGGGAAGGGGCAGCTTCTTTTTTTCTCAGAGCACTTCATGGAATAAAAGATGAAGAAAGCACATTCATCATTAGCGACTGGTTTCAGAGAAAACATTCTAACTGCAAACCTCTGATAGTGATTCACACCTTCATATAGTAAGTGTAACTCTGCTAAGAACCAGTTTTATTTTTTTGATTCTCCTTTTCTCATCCCTTTACAAGTGGCCATGAGGCTCCCAGAGGATGCTGACCAACAACTTGAAAATCACTGCTGGTCCAAACCCCTGTTCTTGTTTTTTCAGACTCCCTACTACTTTCCCTATTTTTTTTCAGGACCCAAGCTCTGGTTGCATCCTTAATTTCACTGACAACAGGAAAAAGGAGTATTCATTGCTCTCTTTGAAGAACCAGCATTTTTAAAGCTCTGTTGGAAATGCAACAACTTTCTTTTATTGATTACTAAGCCCAGCTACCAAATAAATACAGGGAAGAACATTCTGAATTAAAAATTGCCAGCCGTGCAAGCCTCTCAGCAGGAATTTTAGCAAAGACACACACAGTGAAGCCCAGGAAAGTGAGAGGTGCTATATAATGAGGACACTCTCAGTGGCCTTCAGATTGCAAGGTAAGACACTGGACTCTTGGCTATTTAGAAGCAATTAACCTTTTTTTTGTGAATACTGTGGTTGGTGTGACCTGTTCTTGCCGTGTTTCACGCAGCTCTGAGGGGCACAGAGGATGGGCAGTGACCTGTCTTTAGCAGTATGTGGTCTCTAATACAACCTCTGAAAATATTATGCATTACCCTTTGTCCATATTTTCTTTTGTGAGAAATGGAAATGCAGATAAACACCAGACAGGGTCTGTAACCACCACAAGAGCACCAGGGCAGGGTCAGGAAAGGGAGTCAGCCTGCTGGGGCCACATCTCTGCCTCATTTAAATAAAGCAGCTGATCCCTCCAGCTATTATGACCTGACATTATTCAGAATCTGCCAAAATAAAAAGAGGGAAATAATCCAAACTGGAAACAAAAGGCTAGATACAACCAGGCACCAAAGCTCTCATTTTTACCAAAAAGCACCTTTTAAGTCATGCTCTAGACGTAATCTAACTACCACTCATCAATCTACTGCTTTTTTGAATTCCCTACACATAAAGAATTGTGTGAGATGGAAAAAAAAGAAAAAAAAAAAGCAACATAGAGAAATAAAACAAAATCTGGGCTTTCATTCAAAGAGCTGCAGTTTAGGCAAACCTCTGGCCAAAGACATGATTTAATTCTGACATTGTCATCCTGCCAGAAAGAAAGAGAAGCTAAAGGGCATAATATGGAGCCAGAGATTACCACTAAACTGACATTTCCTTGAATTAAGATGGATTAAATTTTTAGGCAGAAGAACTATTATTGCAATAGAACTGATAGAAAATATAACTCTCAAATTAGGCAGAGATTCCAGAATGATGGGACTGCTTGAACCAAATCTCAAGTGCAGGATTGTAACCATATTTGTGGAAATTTAGGCCATTTATGAAAATATCAGTTGATATTCTGATATATAATATATATAAGTAATATATCACTTCCTTTATCTACTAACCACTACCTTGTCACTCTGTCCGTTTTCAATCAGAGGTGGAGTACTTGTCAGGAATCAAAATTTTTTTATTATCTGTATCTCTGAAAACAAAAGAAAATGAAGGAATATTTCTACCTCAAAAGACCCTAAAAGACAAGGGAAAAATGGCATTTATGGGCATCATTAAGCCCAAGCATTTTGCCATCAGTGCTGAACAGGCCATCACTGACACAACATCAATCTGTCCTTCTGCCTGTTGAAGAACAGTCACAGTGATGAGGGCACAAATAAATTCACTTTATCTGCATGTTCAGAGAGTTATCTGGGTACAAGTTCTAAGATAAATGCATTTTGTAGTGTTCCAGGCACACAGAGCAGTATCATGGAATGTTGCAGGCTGAAGGACTATCAGACCAGACGTGCAGCATCTTATTTCTTTCAAAGTGAAAGTTCCTCTTGACAACAGATATCCATTAACTTACTTTCAAGAGGAAAGCTCACTGAAAGCTGAGTTCTCTGGGTCAGATTGAAAATTGGATGTGGAACTGATGCATCTAAACATAAAATTCTAAGCCAGGAGCTTTTCATCCGGCTGATCCTGGAAGTGCCTGATTTCTCCAGGTGAATCTGCTCCTAAACTTTCATTCCGTCCTTTGAACGCCCAGAACTGCTGTGATTCCAGTTCTGCACCTAAATCCCACATAAGCCCCATCAAATCACAAAACCAGGCTTTTTGCTTTGGCAAACCCACACAGAGGAGTCAAAATTCAGAAGCACCTCTAGAAACATTCGAAAAAATCCAACAATTACTATTTTCTTCTAAAATGTGGTGACACATATGGTATGGCCATGTTTTCATGGATGAGGGCACCACCACTCTGGAGTTCCTAGGGGCAAAACAAAATGCCAAAGGAAATGGTTCAAGCAGCTGACAGTGACATTCTAAAAAAAAAAATAATCAAAATGGCTTGTCATAGTTAGAAAAAAATGATTAGTTTTTAGATTTTTATGGTTAATAGTTGAAAGGTTTTTATTCAACATAACTGAAATTAAAGTGTTTCTCTTTATATATATATATAAATACTATAGGGAATATGGTATTTCAATACCATGGAATAAAATGCCTCAGTATGTTTCTTTTGCAAACAATATGATTTATGTTTAAAAGTTATTCAAAAATAAAACCAGATTTTCAGTACTGACTCAATACTGAGTTGGGTTTTTTTCCTGCCATTCTCATTGTCTGGTCCTTAAAGAACTATAGAAACGTTGTAGCTGTGAGAAGTGCCTTTAATTTATATTAGTGGGAAGAGTTTACTACAACAAATATGATTTGAGTGTCTCAGACACTTTTAATGATCAGCTGTTTAGCTCAGAAGATTGACTGTGGCTGCAGGAGATTGCTCCTGCTCAACATTAATACCTCCTTCTTCTGCTCCTTCCCTGAATTCTCCACACAGCCATCCATCTTTCACTTGCAGGGGAGCCTTATACTAATTACACTTCTCAGAGCATTAAGAAGATAGAGATGGATTTATCGAGTGAACAGGCTTCAGGAAGAAATGGTTGGGAATGTCTCAAACTTGTCGATTTTTTTCCAATTATTAAGAGTGTGGGATCGATTTGTTTCTCAGAATGTTAGTGCAGGTCAGAATTATCCCAAATGCTTTGTAGGATGTTGTAATGTTGTTGTCATCCTCTTAAAAAAAAAAAAAGAGCAAAAAAAAATTTTAACGGAGCAAAAATGGGTTTTAAAATGTAAATAAAAAATTTCAAAGCATAAATTAAAAATTGTGATAACAAAAAGCATGGGAAAACAATATCATAATAAAAAAAACTTATTGTAACAAGTCTGACTGCCTTCAGCAAAGCACAAATGCAGCTAAAACGGAATTTTCCCGTCTTAATTATACAGATTTAGAATTTGATTTATTTCTTATGCCCACTGAACAGAGAAGCACCATTGATTTATCTACCACCCTACCCCTGTTTGTAATACTTGCACCACAGCATCTAAGTCCCATAAGCTTCCTGAAAAATCCTGATAATCTTTATAAAAATTAAGTTATTATTCTCTTGGAAAATAGGCAACTTTTGTGATAGTGCTCTTTAAAACCTATTATATCACAAGTATGGGAATTATTTTATCCCTTGTGGGAAAATTATCCTCAGAAGTAGAACAATACCTTGAAAACTGTCTGACTACTTGACATTTCTCTTTTTTTTTTAACTTCAAAGCAGCCAAGTTTGGCACTGTTTGTGCTATAAACCTTAACACCCAGGTCATGGAGCTGAGGTGACCAGAAAAGAGGATTTTGCCAAATATGTGAAATAAAAAACATAC
This sequence comes from Pseudopipra pipra, assembly GCF_036250125.1. Lineage (NCBI taxonomy): Eukaryota > Metazoa > Chordata > Aves > Passeriformes > Pipridae > Pseudopipra > Pseudopipra pipra. The sequence goes on along the minus strand of NC_087562.1, from coordinate 17,048,126 downwards.
TTTAAATGAAAAGTCTTGATCCCTTCTCCAGAAGCAAAGCAAATCCAGTTGCAAACACATACATAATCAAATACTTCTATGTATATAAATAGTTATGTCTGGGTATCTGAACAGCAATCCATCTGCTTGGGTAGTTGATCAGTTCACCTGAGATTTAATATGGAAAAGAAAAAAAAAAGCTTCTATATTTACTAATGGTATTTGCAAACATCATCCCAACACATCAGAAATATAAAGTTAATTCAGAGGTATTCAAAATCCAGTTTAATCTCTTTGAATCAGTTCATATTATTTGTTGTTTTATTGCCTAAAGTTGAATGTGTCACTTGTGTACTATTTACAGTCACCAGAAACTTGTCATATTTAGAAATATTAAAGTGTCCCGGAGCACATCTCTAATTGAATATTCTTTCTGATACTCATGAATGATTAATGGGAGGCCCCCAGCCACTTATTGCTGAATTGTGGATTTCCAGGAGGACAAGAGGTTATGTTACCTTTATTTACACGATCAGGTTTTGTGTGGCAATCAAAATTTGATCTGACAAATGGTCATTCTCTGGAGACAGGGCTTAACACCAGCAACAGAATGGTCAGTGGCCTGTCTGGGCAGCAAAATCATTAAAAGCACGCAAAAGCAAACCTGAATGCTGTTAAAAGGTACATTTTACACTCCCAGCATAACACAGCTGTGATATGCCAAGCTCAAAATGCCAGAAAATTTGAGGGAATCTTTGATAACAAGACATCACCTGGAGACTAAGGAAAGGTACCAAGATTAAAATATGGTGCATCCTTTGTATATTTTGGCACCTCATTTCATCTCTGCCTTGTCCTCCCTTTGGGAGGGACAGCTGGTGTGACCTTCAGGTTTCCTCATCACTTGCACCGGGCTCCGTTCCTGAGTTCTGCTGACAAAATATGGGCTTTCTCAGTGGAGGTTTCATACAGAAATGACTCACAGTTAAATGTCACAGATAAAATGTTCTCTCACTATTTTCTAGCACAACACAAACATGGAAACCTTGCGGCTGGCACAGATCTTCCTGGACCTCAATATCTGTGCTTTTCTTCCTTACACTTTTATATCCTCATTTATAAGCTGCTGAGAAGGATGGTGCAGAAGGCAGCAGAGAGTCAGATCTTATGTGCTCTGGACTCTGTAATTCACAGCTTCATGTGTTCTTCAAAGGAAGAGTGTTTTGTATTCCTGCTCCTGTACTCAGGCAGGACATTTGTACCCTTTCTGCCACCCCTTTCTGCAAAACATATCAAAGCAAGGCTCTCCTGTAGAAGGAATGAATAAAAAAGGACCTGTAGGATGGGGATACTCAGATGTGCACACAGAATGAGTCTGATATCATAGAATCCCAGAATGGTTTGAGTTGGAAGGGACTTAAAGCTCCTCCAGTCCCACCCCAGCCATGGGCAGGGACACCTTCCACCAGCCCAGGTTGCTCCAAGCCCCGTCCAACCTGGCCTTGGACACTCCCAGGGATGGGGCAGCCACAGCTTCTCTGGGCAACCTGGGCCAGGGCCTCACCACCCTCACAGGGAGGAATTTCCTTCCCAATATCCCATCTAACCCTGCCCTCTGACAGTTTGAAGCCATTCCCCCTTGTCCTGTCCCTCCAGGCCCTTGTCAATAGTCTCTCTCCCACTTCACTTCAGAAATTAAAGAAAGTGAGAGGTTTGGTGTATTTTAAGAATTCATAGAGAGACTCCAGAAATCTTAATAACAGACATCATTTTGGGAATTCAAAAATGCCAGCCTTTACAAATAGTTTGCCACTGAGCCTAATTCCTTTTGGTTTACACCTTTCGGTTTCTCCTCAAGTACTTTAAAATATTCCTGGTTACTTTTCTTGAGCTCATAATAAATGGGAAAGAAAGGACACTTAGATACTGACTTTCTAAGAACATTTTCCCTCTGTAAATGCATTACTGAGGTTATCAAATAAACATTTAAATTTATGCTCTTTCTCTGCAGAATTTTACTCAAGTCCCAGAAAGGAATTATTGTTTATGAACAATAATTATGTGTGGAAAAAAAATTTAGACTTTTTCATTTGGTGAAGCCAAAAATAACACCACCATTAAGAGCCTTAAGGAGGGTAAGCAGCCTTCAAGCCTCACAGCATTAAGATTTTAGGGAGCAATATGCATTTGACTGCAATGTATTTACAAAAATGTATAGCCATCTGCATTTGGTTTGTATAAATATCTCTGAACTCAAACTTTCCATTTCGCTGTGGAAATACCACAAAACGCAGTGGGTTTGTTTTGCTTTTGGGGTTTTGGGTTGGTTTTGTTGTTTTGGTTTGGGGTTTTTTTGCTGGATTTTTTGGCTTTGGTTTGTTGTTGGTTTTTTTTCTGAATTCTGGTACTTTCCATTCTCTACAAGCCCAAGGTGACATTGCCTGCAACTGCATAGTAAGCAATAATTTTTGCTGACAGAGTAGGTGAAAGAAATTTATTTTTTCATTTATGGCATTTTGAAAATCTCTAGTAAATTGTTGATTAAAAAATTAGAGTAAAGAAAAGCTGGGGAACAATCAAAGGCTGACAGTAAATTCCTGATAATGCTGAGGAAGAAGTCCACTCCTTGTAAGATGAGCTCAAACATCCTACATTCCCACACTTTTTTATCCCCATCCCCTTAACAAGGTACAGCAGGTAAGTCTAGAATTATAATTCTATAAGCAATCCTGTTATTTTTTTAGCCTGAAAAGCATTTAATCAAATCTAATTTAAACAATATTAGATATGTGTGGTAGCAAATTCTGAAAATTAATCTCCTCTCAAGATGCATTCTGCTCAGAGGTGTCAGATTAAAAAAATGCTCTGCTGAAGTATTTGAAAATCTTCTTTTAATTTAGATATGTATTTGTTCCATTTGCCTGTTTTTGATCTAGGCTAGAATTGTTACATAAATACAATAAAATCTGCACTTCGTCTTGTTATGATCAGGGAACGTGTGTGTGTAAGAGAGACACAGAGAGAAATGGTCTTGATCCCCTTAGGCTAAAGTACACACTGCGGCCCTAACATTTATTAGGCCTTTATAATGTACTTTGCTGGATTTATTATCTCCACCTCCATCTACTTCTGCTTGAAGAGAACAGTCCTAAAATTGCCCTTAAAAGAAGACAATCATGATTCTTAAAATAGAGCATCCTTTCACAGCAAATCAAAAGTGGGGAACAATAGTGAGGGGGCTGTCTTTCCAACCTTGCTGTGTGAAGTTTTCCTGCTGGAAGCTTTAAATGAAATAAAAATCAGCCTTTACAATGAGCTTTTGCAGATAATAGCGTTGGACAAGGACTTTGTTGGTTTGTCTCCTTTTAACTTGTCTCTTACTAGGCTAAATGAAGAAATAGCCTGATTGAGGGAGAACTAACTTTATCCAGGTTACAAGGCAGAGAACCACATCTGAGAGCCACAGCAGAAGAAGGCAGTGACACAGAGCCTGAATTATTTTCTCAGCTCTCCATGTGGTCTCTTCTGGCTGAAGTGAATGTGTCCCTTTCTGGCACTCCTGTATGACTGAGCTGACTGGTAGGGAAAGAAGGGTGGGGCACTTTGGAACTTGCTTATTGTCATCACTGGGTTTTGTCCTCCAAGATTTCTCAGGGCTTAGCTGCAGAGTCCCAAATTCAGTGATGAAGTGGTGAACAAAAGATCTGAGACTCTCTGAAAGAAGAAAAAAATAGCTACTCAGATGCAAGTCTACTGTTTACATCCCTAGGAATGTCAATCTAACAGTAGTTCTCCTCTGTAAAATGAAGTAAAAAAATATTATTCAAATCAATTTTGGTTTTATGAATGAAATTTATAAGAAATAATGGATTTTCTAGAGGCTCATTCTACATCTATCTATATCTACATCTATCACTGTCTCTAATGCTGAAAGAAATAAAGTAACTAAGTGTCCACTCTTGGAAATGCTGGACTTCAAATGGTTTGCCCTGAAGCTTCTCAAAATTTACATGTGTATTCTGAAAAACCTCTCAGAATAATTCTCCTGGTGACATGGTATGAGTCAGAAAGACCTGTGTTGAAACCAGAGGGTAAATATGCTACTAATGTTGTGCTATTTCCACATTATTCTCTTCATTTGATTTATCTTCAATGCATGTGATAGAAAATTTGACTCAAAGATTAGTTTTGTTTCTTTCTTGCACTTTCCTCATGCACAGCCACCCAAAAAACTGTTACCCGGTGCTCTGCAGGAAAGTCGTACACAGTCCAAAATCTAACAGCACACAAAGATTCACAGATCCTGGTTTCAGCCAGGAAATCTGCATTTCCATATCCCAGTGCATTGGGTAGGTCATGCTGCCCTGCATGACCTGGATTTTCTGTTTGTACTGCCCGGCCAGTGACCACAGCCTGTGTTGTGACCTGTGTGTAGTCTCACCGTCCACGCACCCAGAGAGTCAGCACGCTGGGAGATCAGAAACACAAAAGAACCTCTCACATTATCTCATCCCATTTCTCATCACCATCAAGTGAATCTTCAAACTAGTTTGAAAACCTCCACGGGCCCTGCCTCTTCTAACAGAGGAGCTTTCTTTGGAATTCCAGCTCGGATTCACTCGTGGCCAGTGCAAACACACAGCAATGTCTGGGCATTAGGCAGCTCTTTTCATGCTGCTCATCCCTCCCGTGGATGCTGCTCACCCATGACGTTATAGAACATCATCTTTTGATTAACAAAGACAAACAAACTGAGGTCTTTAAGTGTCAGGGGAGTGGAGGGGCCATGATTGTCACCGAATCTTCACTTGCCACAGCCCATCAGAAAAATCAAAGGCTCGACTGCTATTAAAGCTGGCTTGGAACTGGCAATTTTGTTGACTTAGCAAAATATCCAAGAGGTGAACTGACCTTTGAAGTCAAGCCTGGTCCTCTCTCCCTGAGCTGAACAGCTAAAGAGTCAACAAAGAATGAGAGGAAAGGCCCAAGAGGTGAGGAAATAAGCAGAGGTGTCACAATCACACTGGTGGCCACATAAAACAAGTGCTTTTCTCTAAGGCACGGTCTAGTTCCAGCAGTAAAGTAGTGGAGGGGCTGCAAACCATGATCCTAACACTTCCATGATGTTATTCAGGAAAACTGGTGCATTTTTAGGCAGAAACACGTTTGGAAGGAGTAACTGCCATTGAGCCTAGACTTGCATATTGAAAATATGTGAGAGTCCTCTGGAGAGTTCTGAGAGCTCTGCACAACAAGACTAAATGACATCTGGAGGCCCCACAAGCTGGTTTCTAGTGATTCAAATGCTGGCAACTATTCCCCTTAGAATTAGCAGCAGAAGCTCTAGAATTTACAGTCATTTTCCTTTCAGGCTACAGACAAATTGAAAATCTGAAAACTCTTTTCCTCTCTCAAGAATTTCTCCTTAGAAATTCAAATGTCTTAGGAGAGGGTGAGGCTAACAGCAGGATGGGATCTATACCTGTGTGTGATATTCCTGGTGAAAAATTCAGAGACAGAAAAGGAAAAGGTAACAATGGAGAGTGGGATTCAGACATTTAGGGGATCAGTATAGGGACAGAAACCCTGGCTGTGCACAGGAGCCAATATAAATTTAATCATCAATTCCAAAGTCCATGGCTTTTATCCAATGTCTGTATCCCACCTAATTCCCAGATAAACACTCAGAGGGAATCAAATGCTTCATAAACCTCAAAATCTGTCTCAGAACAGGAAATTCATTTGGAAGAAGCGTGTCTTGGTGCAGAGTGGCAGATGTGGCAGAAGACTGTTTTGTTAGCACAGGAAATTTCTAGAGCTTTACTACTTCCCTGCTCTACAGCACATATCTTTTGGTTCAATATAATGACCAAATTTGCATCCAAACAAGTTTGCATATTCTTGAATTTTCCATTTTGTCTCCAGTGTTACCATATTCCACTGAGGTCTCATCTTACACTGTGACACATTTATTACCAGATGATAATTGAAAAATAGAAGAAATGGCTTGGAGAGTAAATGGAAGAGAGGCAGATAATTTTAGGATTCAATTTTCTCTGCATTTTTTACTGGTAGGCATAGCATAATCCTGCAATAGAATCCAATCAGAAGTTCTCTTCTGCACTTGTCACATTTCAGTGAGCTAACAGTGGCATGTCAAAACAGCTACAAATCAGGAAGACTTGTTTTTGCTGGAATTAACAACAGGACAACCAAAATTATGAAGAACAAATATAAAGAGAATGCAAAAAAATAATTGTTAAACAAGTAAAGGATTTCAATTATGCTTATTGCCACCTTAATTTGCTTTCCTTCCTGTGTAGCAAAACTCTTAATATCATATTATAGACTATTAATTCAACTGCTGTAATGAAATTAAATAGATTTCTATAATTTGCATGTTGGCAGAAAACAGTAGCATTAATATTGCCTGTCATTTGGCAAAGAGACAATAAAGACCAAATCTAGTTAAGAAAAATCAATAAAATCTTTATATGATAACAATGAACTATGTGAGCAAGATGCTGTGTGGATGGACCAGGGTGAACTCAGAGGAGTAGGGTACAGACAGCAGAAACCCCACAATGTGTAGTGGGGTTGTCCTGCAATTCCCCAAAGACAACAGGTGACAAAACCCATTTGCTCATTTCTGTGACAGTGAATTTCACAGCAAGCTCCATTTCACTACCTCTTTATTAAGATTTTGAAAGAAGTTTGCCTTAACTCTGCGTGCTACAGCAGAAGGATGTGTGCTCTGAGATGTGCAGCCCTGGAGGGCAGGAGACCCTCAGCAGGGATTTACCTGGGCCAGCCTGGGCTGCTGTGGGAGCTCAAGGGCGCTCAGAATAAGTCACACAGTGTGCAAGAGCTCTCTAGAACCCTCTGCACCACAACACAGAACTGTGGGACAGGACACTAAGTCTGTCCTTCCCCTTCTCTGCTCTGCTCTCAGCGTGTCCTTGCTCTGTTCTAGTCCTCTTGTGTGCTCCCTCCACCAACCAAACCAGAACAAACAGAGCCGCTGAAAAATTCCCCCTGCTTGTTGGAGCGAGTCCAGAGGAGGCACCAAGAGGATCAGAGGGATGGAGCAGCTCTGCTGGGAGGGAAGGTTCAGAGAACTGGGATTGTTCAGCCTGAGAAGAGAAGCCTTGTGGTGACCTAATTGTGGCCTTCAAGTGTCTGAAGAAACATGGAGAGACACTATTGACAAGGGCCTGGAGTGACAGGACAAGGGGGAATGGCTTGTCAGAGAGTAGGGTTAGATGGGATATTGGGAAGGAATTGTTCCCTGAGAGGGTGGGGAGGCCCTGGCACAGGTTGCCCAGAGAAGCTGTGGCTGCCCCATTCCTGGAAGTGTCCAAGGCCAGGTTGGACGGGGCTTGGAGCAACCTGGGCTGGTGGAAGGTGTCCCTGCCCATGGCAGGGGGTGGGACTGGATGAGTTTCAATGTCCCTTCCAACCCAGGCCATTCTCTGATTACTGATTTTATGTATTTCACTGTGCATATCCACTTCACATATGGACTCAAGGTACAGGCACTTTGATCATGGGTTTCTGTGACTTAGAAATGCAAAAATATTATCATTTCAAGGAAGAAAAGGTCATCATTTAGAAATCCATCTTGGGCTTCTTGCCAACTATGTCTTATCCCAGAGTTCCCAAGGCTCATCTATTCTTCATTTGCTTTGCCTATAATTCTACCTATGATCTCTCTTGTAAACATTTAGGAGCAGACATTTCAGAAGCTTCATATTTTCCTTAACAAATGGTTTATATCATCCTTGTGAAGAGTGCTACATAACGATGCAACATCATACATTAATATTTAAAACTGAATGAAATAACACCTCAACAAGGATAATTTTTTCTCAGTTTGCTAGCTGTCTTAAATTTATTTGTGAAATGAATTAGAACAAGGAAACCATAGAGATAAAGTTTCCTTGCATTTTTATGAATAGACAGCAAATTCATTTTTAGAAGAAATATTTGCATAAATGTCATTTTTTTTCCTTCTGAAAGGGCACCTGTTTCCACAAATTATAATCTGAAGCTCATTAGATGATTAGATGTTCTGGAAATGTGATTTATAGGCCAGATCTCCCAATCAAGAGAGAAAAACAACACTGTATGAAATATATTCTTGAACAAAATTCAGTCGAATTGTAAAACACAGAAATTGAATATTCCATAATTGCTGTTACAAGCAAACACCACTTTCAAAGGCAGCATTGCAGAAGTAGTGAACAGAAATAAATTCAACAAATGGCAGCAAATGCAAATTGAGAACTGCAGGAGGTTTGGAGTTCACATCCTGCACCAGGCTATGACAAGTTGTACATCAGAGAGCCTGTGGTACCACGGTGCTGGAGCTGCCTTACTTTGCATTTGATTTGGAGCCACAGGGACTGTGCACAGTAAGGAATAATACTGTAAGGAATAATTCAAGTGTTGTATTGATACTCCCATGGCCAGCTGAGCCAAACCCAGCCCTTGCCGTGGAGCACTGGCTGTTCCTGTGCTTTCCCTCTGCTGAGCTGGCAGAAACACGGAGCTTTTTTCCTGTGCTCACACCTGTGTTTGGTTTCACTCCACGTCCAAAAGGAGGGGCACACTCGTGCTCTGCCTTCTGTCACCTCCTAATTCCATCACATCTCGTTTTCTTGTTCTCCTGTCACAGCTCCCCTGTTCCAGGACCTTTCCTGTGAAGGGTCTGACACTGTTTGCAGAGGTGCTGAGAGCACTTACAGTGATGGACACTTACTTTCAGAATGCAGACCTTCCAGAAATTTCTCGTCACCTTGTCACTCTTTAACCCATTCCCCTCAACCATTTGGATTTTTTTCCCTCTGATTATTTTTTAACACCAATTTCTCTTTTCATTTCCCTGAGGTTCCAGCAGGATCACTAAACCACAATTTACAGTTTCTGCAAACCCGAGGTACTTTCCTCCACTCTCACTCAGCTGCTTTGGGATTTGCAACTTATTGCCTCCTTTTTTATTTCCTTACAAAAAGCAATGTGTCCCTCAGATGATGGCCTACATAAACCAGATTTTTATAGACCTGGGGTCAGCATACAGCTTTTTAGAGGGTATTCAAATTTGGCTTGGAAGGTGAAATACTTGTATGCTTGATTTTTTTGAAAAAAAAAAAAAATCAGTCCTTATTTTGGAAAAAAAAAAATCAACTCAAATCAACAAGTAGAGCCTAAGAAGTTCAGACAGCTTTGTGCCAAAAAAAAAAAAAAAAAAAAAAAAAATTAAAAGTCTCATCTAACTTCTTTGCTTTTCAAAAACTGAGCAAAGATCCTGCTGTAAGGAAGTTGACAAGATCTGCATGGATTGGAGAGTAACAAAGCCTGTAATATATTTTTATACTGTTGCTGCCCTTACCTATACAACTGTAAATTCCAGAAGTCTCAGCTACAGTCCTCACCATGGTACAAAGCAGTGGGACAGCCCCTGTCCCTTTGAAGCCACAGTCTCGCTGAATAAACCAGGTAAATCACAGAAAGGGACACCCAGCATCAGGGTGATGAAACGGCTCATGCAATATCAGGCAACACTCCAGTGACAGAATCAAGGAAAAAACTGAGCTTACCTGAGTCCCACCGGGGTCAGTGCCCTATTTGGTGGACAATCCCATCCTCACTCCTTGTCCAGCCCCTGTGGATTCACCACTGCTCCACACACAGCTGTGACACACAGGGAGACTGCAACTTCCATGCTCACTCCTCCGTGATATAACTGAAAATAAAGTAGATCCTTTACCTTAACATCGTGTTTAATGAGAGCTACACTTTAATAGGTCTGATATTAAGTGCCAAATGACAGCAATAAGATGTGACAAATGTGTTTTGAGTATGAGAGACAAGACTGTTCTATATGTCACCTGCATTACTGTTATGCACAAGGATGCAAATACTTGCTGACACGAGGCAACACATGGGTGATACTTAGTAAAATCATGTCAAGGTAAGTTTGATTAAGTGAGAGTGACACAACCTGATTTATGGATTCCATTGACACACTATTTCTTTCCTGGCAGTGGGAATAATATTATTTATTTCTGTCAAATATAGCTTTCCACATTTACCACATTCTGACTCTTGTATTAAATGGGTTCCATTATAATATTATTTATATGACATCAGTACCAAGAAGGCCAAGTTAGGTCTTCTCTGTGAGATGAATAGTAAAATACTCCTGCCAAGAATTGTTTATTGCTGAAATAGTCAAGTCAGGCAAAGGGAGGTTAAAACAAATGAATTTTCATGTTCTACAGTCAAAGACACACTGACATCTTCATGCATGATTTCTTCATCTTCTCAAGTAACTCTCGAGGACTTTTTCATCATGACTGACATGCAAGGTTCAATCTGTAGCTGGTCTTGCTCTCTTTATTTTCCCACTCTTTGTGTCTGCACTGATTTATCTCTCCTGCAGCCTCCTGATGTTTCCTCCACACAGTGTGGCACAGCCTGGCACTAATGATGCCCAACCTGGCAAAAACACAACTGGGCTTGTTTTCCTATTACCAAATAAACCTGCTTCCAGATTCTGTTCCACTAGACAATTTTTAATGAGACCAAGCCATGTTGTAACGTATTTTATGTTTAAAATTACAAGCACGAGGAATAAATAATCAGTACTGAACAGGATCTTGAACACAGTGATAGAAGATTTCCACGTGAAGGGGACTCTGGAGGTCTCTAATCCTTCCACTCAAAGCAGGGCTAACAAGGTCATGTTGCTCAGGTCATTGCACAGCCAAGTTATGAATATCTCCAAGGATAAATATTCCTCTCTGAACTCCTGCTCTTACAATTTGAACCCATGACAGAAATCATAGTTTTGACCCATATTTGACTACCCTCATGACGATAAAATTTTACCTTGTATAATTGGAGTGTTCTGTAGTACAGCTTGTGCCCGCTGTTTGTGAATCAGGGGAAGGAGAAAAGAAAACTGGAATGTTGGTTTTATTCCATAGGGAGCCTGTATCACATAACTCCACCTGGAAAACACAGACATAGGGCTAAAGAACATTATATCAGCCAAAAAGATAAAACAGATTTCAAAGTTCTAGCAAAAGAAGAGGACGTGGAGTTAAAGAGGAGGAAAGTAAAGGAGATCGAGTGCCTCACTTTGCTGTGACAACATTGAGATAGTTAAAAATAAGAAGCTCCATCATTTGCCAAAAAATCTTACAGCCAGATTTGTTTCATGCAGCAATAGTATCAATAAAAATCTATTTTAACCCTTTCTATATGGCATGGGGTGAACCAGTCATTTGGGTAGAAGGAATCATAGAATCATACAGAGGTTGAATCATTTGGGTTGGAAAAGACCTCTGAGACCATCAAGTCCAAATTTTAACACCACACTGCCACGTGCATCACTAAAACACATCTGCACCCCTTTTAAACATCTCCAGGGATGGGGACTCCATCACTGCCCTGGGCAGCCTGTGTCAATGCCTGACCACCCTTTTAGTGAAGGAATTTTCCCAAGTATCCAACCTAAACCTCCCCTGGCAGAGCTTGAAGCCGTTTCCTTTCCTCCTGTCCCTTGTTCCCTGGGAGAAGAGCCTGAACCCCCCCCCAGCTCCCCCCTCCTGTCAGGGGGTTGCAGAGCCAGAAGGTCCCCCCTGAGCCTCCTTTTCTCCAGGTTGAGCCCCCCAGCTCCCTCAGCCCCTCCTGGTGCTCCGTTCCCTTCCCCAGCTCCATTCCCTGGACACGCTCCAGCCTCTCCATGTCTTTCTTGTCATGAGGGTCCCAAAACTGAACCCAGGATTTGGAGGTGCCTCAGCAGTGCCAGCACAGGGACAGTCACTGCCCTGGTCCTGCTGCCACTATTGCTGGTACAGCCCAGGTGCCCTTGGCTTTCCTGCCCCCCTGGGCACATCCAGCTCATGTTCAGCTGCTGTGAACTAACACCCCCAGATCCTTTTCCAGCTTTCCAGCCCCTCTGCCCCAGCCTGGAGCTGCAGGGGGTTGTGGTGACCCAAGGACAGGACCCAGCACTTGGACATGTTGAACCTCACTCCATGGGGCTCAGCCCATGGATCCAGCCTGCCCAGATCCCTCTGCAGAGCCTGTAGAGACGGGGCACAGGTAATCAAGTAAAGAAGTACTTACTTAGCCAGGTTTATTAAGGAGGAGAGGAAACTGAGAGATGACTAAATGCTGCTACAGCTCTGTCTAGCACCTTGTTCCTGGGGATAAATAATGTAAGTAAGTTAGTTCAGGCTGTTAACATAGCAGCTGACATTCTTGAGCTGGTGCACACCTTCCAATGAGGAGAAGTTCCCTCTTTTGGATGGAAGTGGAGAGCAGAGAACAGACCAGAACTTTCAGATGTTCTCTCCATCCAGACCACCTTCTAGAGAGTGACTTGCTGAAGAGGAGTTTACCACTCTAGCAACTCTGCTGGCTTTCGGAGTGTGTGGTGGGACTCAGGAGCAATCATTAGCGAGAACCTCCAGAACAAAATTACAAAAATCACATGCCTTATATGTTCCCGTGACACCCTGTGAGTGCCACACACGGAGCAAAGAGGAGCAGTAAATCTGTCCCATCACATTCATTGGAGACCTTTGCCCTTTTAAAAATAATGGATTTGGCAGGAAAGGCTGGCCTCTGCTGCTTCACTTGCTATCAATATATTCTTAATAGGAATGACTAAACCAGCAGCTGAGCCCATCCCTACCACCACAGAGAACTGTGCAACACACCACCAATGAAAACCTGCTGTAAAAAATTTGGCAATACAGATTGTAAATAGGAGGTTTAGTGGCAGCTGTCAGATTACCTCTGTTGTAAAGTTGCTCCTTTAAATTTACAGCACTGCAATCACAAAAACTGTAATTAAAAGCCACGGAAATTACTGTTTGCATTTCTAATGCAACAGCAATTTCAAAACAATGTATCAATATGGAGCAACAAAGAAATTGTCTGTTTTCAAAACGGAGAAGAGATTTTGTTCTATGATACATATGTGTTTCCCAGCATGATTTTTCTTTTAATGACGCCTCATAGCAAAATAGTCCACTCTACTTACTGATCATGTTAAGCTGTTGCCATGGAAATGTGAAGACCCTACCATACTCAGACGTTAACTCTTAAGGCACAGCTTTGCACTCTCTTTAATAGCAATTTTTGTTTAAAAAGAGAGCTCTTGGCAATGCAGAATTCGTTAATTTTCCAACTGTCTTGCACAATAGCTTTGTAAGGAAGACAATGATTAGGGCTTGTTCCAGGGGTGTTGCAGAGAGCAGAACAGCCAGCCATACAAAAATATCCCCCCACATCATTTCCCTATGAATAGAGGATTATGAGAAAAGTGACAAACAGCTCCACAGACAATGTAAGGAGTACTTCATTAGCCAAGTTCATTAAGTAGGAGAGGAAACTGAGAGATGACTGAACACTGCTACGGCTTCCTTTAACACCTTATTCCTAGGGGCAAAAAAATGATTATATTTTCTCCTTTCCCCTCCACTTCTACAGTTTCTTTTAGAAACAAAGATCAAAGACATAAGGAAACAACCATCTTAAAACCATTGCTTGTATTGTTTGTCTTGATCTTTTTCTTTTTTTTTTTTTTAAGAGATTTTTGGTCATCAGGGCATTGAAACAAGAGCAGTGAATTCGAGAATTGGGTGCAGATCAGTTGTAAATAGCTGCCTTCAGTTTAGGGAAATCAGATACAACCTGGCTGTGATTCCAGCCACATCTGCTCCTGCCATAGTGCTGGCTACAGAGGTTGTGCAGCTCTGGCCCAGCTGACTGACACAGCTAAGAAACATATTTAGTGATGAGTCAGCATGGCAAGGGATTTGGATGGTAGCTAAAGAAATTCCAACATTCAGACAACTTTTCTACTTAAATGACCGAAAATGACATAGTACTTTTATTTTTTCTGTGGCCTTCTTATATCCAGATGAGTATTTCTGAAGAAATAATTCTCATGCACGTGAATGCAACTAAAATGAGTTGCAGGGAAGTTAATTCCAGATGTCCAGTTACAGTCAGCTGGAGAACCATCTGACTCTCAAACACAGCCTTGGGAAGGTACAGCAAATGCATTCTGTTCTTGGTAAGACGTCCTGATCTTATAGGTAATATCATTATTATGAACAATGCCTCAGCAGGCATTTTTCTAAGCATTGCCAACATAAGAAAAATAGCCTTGCATTCCTGGCACCTTTAATCATTTTTAACTTTTGTTTGCCTGTGGTTCTTTCTTGCCTTACAAAAAGCAAACACAATGCTCATATTGCTTCATTTAAACTTGCACTAACCAAAAACCCAGGTAATTCTGAAAAACATGTGTCAGCTTTGTGATTTATAATAGTGAATTACATGCTTACTGTATGTAACAGGTTGTCATGGTTTGAGATAGCCCCAAAATCCAATTCCCTAGTTCCATCCCCCCTCCCACATCTCAACCCAATGTGAGATGGGCTTTTCCAGACAAAACACACCAGACTCAAAGTGGGGGAAAGGGAATATATTACAATGACTGTACAAATAAATACCATATCACATTATACACATGATCACAACTATCTCTACCATGACATATGGTATTTACAGTGGATCAGGTCTCCTCTCCCCTCCAAATAAAAGTCCAGGAGGGAAAGAAGGACAGGTCCCTTCCAGTCCTTAAGCAGCAGCATCTTCTGAGGCAGCAGTCTGTCTGTCTTCTCCACATGCAGCAGCTGATAGCTGGCTTTCTGCCAGCACTCAACGAGGGAGGTATCAAACTCCCCCGGCCCCATCGCCTCAACCGAGGGGGTCTTCCGTGGGCTTCGTAACCCCAGACAAGGTCGTTTCACCACGTCATATCACGAAGACACAGGGGGGTCTTCGTGAAGGTCTGGTATCTTCAGGAGACTCAGCTCCTTCTTGCAGGGCCTTTGTGCCACTGCCTCTCAGGCTGCCACCGTGGCAGCAGTGCAAGGGGGGGGAGCCAAGGTCAACTCCCCCCGCATTCCATCTGGCCATCCTGGTCCAACTCCGGGGCGTCTTTTGAGCTTCTTAGCTCCTCTCTCTCTGGTGCTGCATGTCCAAAACTCTTCTCCTAAATAGGAGTCCATGTCCCTCTTCTCCAAGAGGGTCTCCAAGGGAGTTTTGGGGAATCTGGTATCAGTCTTACCCCAAACTCTGTCTCTCAGGCTGCTGGCTCTCTTTCTCCTGGCTCTGTCTTCCAGGAGTCTTCTCTGCGGTGCTGCATGTTGTTTCTGCTGCTTCTTCAGTTCAGGTCTTATCTCTGGCTCTCTGCCACCGTTTCTCTGGTCAGTGCCTGCTGCTGTCTGCGCCCATGGAGAAAACATCTCCCAGCATAACTACAGGCACCTAGCCCAGCTTTATGCTGTTCCAGGTCCCTGCAGCCCCCAGCCAGGGGCTGGGAGGGTGCCAGAGGCCCCAAGGGGCACAGAGCCCCCTCCTCGTGGCTCACAACATGGCCACCACTTCTCCACAACCCAAAACTACAACTCTTCTCTTCCGGTCTGGTTGTGATATGTTTACATTTCTGCAGGAGCGCCCATTGGGCAGAACTTCAAAACTTCCAAGGGTTTCCACCCCTTGGGGTCTACCACCTTTTCTTAGCCTCTGGGGGAAAACAAGGTCCAAACCACGACACAGGTATAAATCAACATAGTAGGCCTCCTGATGCTCAGATAACTTGTTTTACAATCTTTATCTTCCTAAAGCTGAAGAAGTTGATTTAGATGGCTCTAAAAGCTTAAATGAAATACAGCCTATATGTGTAGTTTCTAACAACGTACATCAAATCTTTATACATGGTAAGAAGACTAAATCTTGAGTCTTCACCTTTTTCCTGTGATAAATGCATTGCATTTCTCTTCATTGGTGACAGACTGCAGGCCAGACCTCTTGCTTCCTGCAAAGAACCTCAAGTACTTGTGATTTGGTGTTGGATATCCCTAAAAAGCAGCAATATAGAGTAGGGTTGGCAACTGCAGTGTGCCTTCACTGTGATTGATGCCATCAATAGCCCAAACACAGCACTGGGGGCCAGGAACCCTCCTGTGCACCGTAAACCTGGATTTGTCACTAATTCTCTTTGAAGACAGAGGCAGGTGATGTGTGTGTCCTTACAGCCCCCCGAGCGAGGGAAGGGTCGATTACCTTGCACAAGTGCAGAGATGTTTTGATGACTAAATAATTGCCTCAATAAATGTCAAGTATCCTTAGAACACATCCCTACCCAGTGTTTATCAGCTGAAGATGACAAGCTTTAAAGTCACTCCCTGGAGAGACATCTAAATATGTCAGTGACTGTTGGCCCCATGCAAGCCCAGTGGAAAATCTGGTGACTGCTTTTTTTTAAATTATTTTTATCAGATATTTATATCACCCTGTTTATTCCTTTACTGTGTTTCAGATGTATCTTCCTTCCTCTCTCCAAGACAAAAGAATGTTCTTGCTTCCATTAAAGGCGAGTGACAGGAGCCCAGAAAGGCTGAATTACCTGTGCAGTCATTATGAAGTCTCGCAAATCAGGGGCAGGAACTTAGATATTTAAAAATTAGTCCAATATATCAATCAATTCTTAAATGTCATTCCTTTCCTGTGCTGTCATCTCCTGTAACCATCACAGAAGCACTTGACAAATATAAGAAGGCTACCACAGGAAGGATGAGACTGCATTTTAACATCCATCTTTACATCCAACTGGTATCCACTGGAGCCAAGGATCAGAGCAGTAATAGGAGCTGGAAGATGCAATTAAGTTTTTCAGCTGCTTTGCAACATTGTCAAAATTTGGCTCCTTAAACATGACTGTGAAAATAACTGATTTTTGCACTGTGAACTTTCATGATTGCTGAAAAATAAATCCAAATCACCTCACAGGTCGCTAAATAGGATCTTAGATTTATCTAAAAGTCCCATCCCACTTAGATTTTATTTTACCCTTCACCCCAGGGACGCCCAGCCCAGCTCTGCAGTGAATGATCAGGTGTTTGGTAACATGTCTGCAGGTCCTGCTCGACCCAGGAGGGCTCTCTCCCTTCCCTCTCACTGGGACAAACCCCAAAATCAGGATGTAGCTGGGAAAAACACACAGTCCATCACCTGCAGCCTCTGGAAACTCTGGAGCCCCTGTGGCAGAGTCAACAGGTCATCCCAGGGATCAACTCCATGGGACATGTGGCTCCAACAACAGGGGTGATCCATGGCTCCCACCTGGGCTGCAGGAGGGACCAGGAGAAGTGGTGAGGGACAACGATCAAGGGGTGATAAGAAGAAGGGATGATGATATTCAGGCCACCCCTCAGTGAAATCTGGGTCATTTTCACTCAAAAAGTTCCAAGTAAAAGCAGAAACTTAATTGCTTAACAAAAGGCCAAAATTATGATCTCAACTAAAAAAAAACAGGAATGTTATTCATTAAAGCATGTGATGTCCTTAAAATGTCATTAAAACAACAGAATCCCAAATAATAACCGTAGTATTTGATTCTGTCTGGGAGAAATAATAAAAGAATAAGGATTTTTATCAGACTCCTGTACTATCTTACAAAAAGGGTTATTTATCACAGAGGATCCCCTAACATTCCAATAGAAGTCATTGAAAATTCTGTGTGTATGAACAAGAAGACAACATAAATCCTTTTAAATATATTTAATTAACAAAAAAATAACCTACCCAAAAATCTCATTTTGAAAATAAACCCTGCAGGAACTCCAGCATACAAATCAATTACTACATATATTCCTTAAGAGTTAGTCTAGATGCCAAGTGAAAATCAATGTGATTATTTGACTTTACTATAGGACAACACCGGCTTTATGAAAGTGTTTGTCTTGTGTTCAACTGAAATTTTGATATTATTTGTACTTTCAGACTCAAAAGAGACAAACCAAATATATTTGAATAGGATCCCATTACAAAAATTAAACCAAAACTCAATGTAAATAAATGAAATTAAAGATAGCTAGTGTCATGTAATCCCAGAATAATGCAGGTAGGAAAGGAAGGGACCTCAGGTAGTGCCAATGAAAACTCACTGCATTGTTTTCTCCCTGCATGACTGAAAAAATGAACAATATCTATGTGAAAAAGTGTGAGGATTTCCCAGAATTAATGGGTAGAACATTTCCAACTTTTACCTCCTCATGTACAGCTCTCACTCAACTAGTGTTTATTTTGACTTAAAGGTCCTTTGGGTCAACTTTTTCAGAAGCAGAAAATACAAATATTGTGATATAAGGACAAGACTTCACATAATGTTGGAGTACAGAGGTAAAACAATTTCATTTACATTTTCAGCATAAATGCAGGTCTCTCAAATCAAAGGCCTGGAGAGATATTTGGGACGTTTTATTTTAGGGAGAAGGTGCAGAATGTATTTCCAAGGAATATTAAAATTGAGGATTTTGTGGAAAGGATATAATTAAGCACACTCGCAGTAAGATAATGTGGAATGAAAAGCAGAAGAGTTCATATATCTGCAGGATTTTCCAACAAAGAAAAATATATTTCAAATGTAGTGCAAGTGACTGATGCAGACATGCCTTTATCCTCACCTGCACTTATCAGCTGCCAACATTTCAAATTGCATTGCTCTCACTGGAGTGAAACTTCCCCTGTTCTTATACTGACTGGAGCTTATCTGCAGCACCAGGACACAATGGGTCTGCTCGAAAGATGCAGATCCAGATCCTCCTTTAGCACTTAATTCCGTTGGATTTAAGTCAAACCCTTAGGGTGAGCACCTGTTTTTAACAGGCTCATCAAGGATGAAACACCCCTTTAGCATCAGCAGCCCGACACCTGAACGGTGCAAAAGGCTGAATTTTCAAGTGGCTTTTGGGGAGAATTGACCATAGCAGCTAACTTCTGAATGCAGGGGGAATGTGCTCTGCACGTTTCAGGACTCAGTGCAATTTTCAGGCTCCCAACACCTCAGGCAAAAGTGAGGGGTAAATTAGCTCCTGAGCAGCTTCCCCTTCAGCAGGAGACCCACTCCAAAGCCCTCGCCCATTAAACACCCTTCCAGGTCACGAGAGCAAGGAGCTGGTTAAGAACCAGCCCCCTGTTGCCTGAACTGTACTTTACTGGGATTCTGCTTTTAGTTTTTCATGCTATGATTATTGAGAGGCCGTGTGAGATGGCAGTGCCTCTGCTTCAAAATCCAGCCACTTTTTGTGATGTCCAGGCTGCAGCCTGCAGGCAGGTCCACAGGGGTCATAAGTGGCAGAAGCACTCATCCTATCCCAAAGAGCTGAGTTCCCTGGAAGGCATCAGCTACTGTCTGTCTTTTGTACTTGGAAGCAGAGGAAGCACTTTGAATATGTAGCTTGGGCTCGGGATTTCATAGCCAGTTTACACAGAGCTTCCAAAGTACAGCAGGGGTTAGTTTGTTCATCATTCCCTTGTCTCCTTGGCATCTGGAAAATGCAAATCCAGGCAATGTGTCTCTGGCACTGACCTCAGTTTAAGAGTACCTGAGGTAAGTTTCCCAGAACTGATATCATATGCCAGCAAGCAATACTTATGTTGTGTAGTTGCTACACAGAGAGGTAATGGCTGTGCTTTGACACACTGGATAAAAGAATTTCCACAATTGCAAATCAGAATTATTTAAAGATATAAAATACAGTGGATTTCACTGTTTTAATTCAGGCATACAGCCTTTTCTCTGCTTGCTTTCTACAGCACTCCAGCTAGAACTGTATAACACTGGAACTGAAGGCAGCACTTAATCACAGGAACACAGCAAAACTGTCTCAAACAACACGAGTAATTGCCCATTTCATATGGCAAACCCATAATGGGTACAATGGCCCATATTCCTCCCTGCTTTTAACTTGGGCAAGAACTGTACCTGCAGAATGAACAGGCAATTCCCACGTATTTGCCTTTTTGCCCTAGTTTGATTGATGTAATGCATCCTTCTCTTTCCTTCTGTTGCAGTAAAATGTTGCAAGAATACATCAAAGCTGATGCACTCTCAGTCCATCAGAGCAGATTTCTGCATAAAACTTCCCTGACAATACCTTGTTTGTCCTCTCTGCAAACTTGCAGTGTTGGAAGTGTCAGCACAGGCAATTAAAGTTTAATTATTCACTCAATCTATTAGGATGAAATCCAGGTTAGTGCAGAGGATCTGCACAAGACTCCCCGTGCCATTTCAGCACATCACAAGGGAGGTTGCTCAGGTAGGAGTGGATTTGACCAGGTAAACCTACCCAGTCCAGAGGCTTTCTGGACAAAAGAAGCTGCAGTTGTTTTACCTGCATCTCTAATGGCTAAAGACTATTTATTCTAGAACAGATGATCCAGTGCATGGAATGGGGCATCACTGACCACAGGGACTGTGCCAGAAACCTCCATGTAAGTCAAATGGTCAAAAGCTCACATGGCTGGGAACTCAGACTGCTGACAGAAAATATCTGTCCCTGCCCTCAAAAATATCCTTCCTGCCCTCAAAGGTATTCTTTTTCCTTCCACAGTCTCTTAAAAGCAACTTCCATAACCCTTTCCTCACTGCCAAACTTCAGTCAGACTTGACTTCCCAACACTAATGAGGATATCCTGATTTCAACAACAGCAACAAAAAACCTCTGAGATTTTGATAAAACAGACATGTTTCTTCTCCTGAGATTCCCACCAGTCTCTAGCTGGTCTTTTGGAGAGCTCCTCTTTCCTTACAGCTGATTTTTGACAGCTGGGTCTGTTATCCTCTTGATAGTGCTGCAGATAGTGCTTCCAGACAGTGCTGCAGAGTGGACTGAGGGTCTGTTACCAATCTGCTAAAAATAGAAATATTTCCCAAGTCATGCTGCTCTCAAAAACGTCTGACAGATAACGTAGCAGTGGGTTGAGCACTGTCTGAATGACTTCAGGCCTGATGGCCATTTTATTTCACGAGCCTGAAACTGTTGCATTTCTGTGAAAGTCAGTGGAATTATATCAGCATCAAACCAGTGCAATGGAGTGCTGAATTCCAGTTAAATTCAATATGTAGGAGATGGAGAGTGACTACAACAACCCCTAACACTCTTGTAAGACCCTCTGAACACCATCATTTATTATTTCTCCGACTTTGTCATCTCCCCTCAGATACATTTGCCATGATGTTCCCCAAAGATAATGACCAACTGTTACAGGATTAGATTCTACAAAAACGTGGTGGTAGGAACAGAGAAAGCCTCTGTGTGATCCAGTAGATCAGCTGGGATAGATCAGTTCACTGGATGGAGCAAGCAGATGGTTCTACCATGATGCACAGAGGTTTCACCTTGGTATTTAATGAGTCTACACTCATCCACATAAATTTGGTACCTTTCACACTTGAATAGCAAAATATCCTTGTTATAGCAAAGTTGACTATCAATAAAACATACAGGAGGTGTTTCAATTAGAACTGATCAGCAGTGTCCCTCAGTAATCTCTGTTTCTAACTGACTTCATGTGCTGCAATGGCTGCAGTATAAGGGCAATGGGAAAGGCAGTAAAAATAACATATAGGTTTCAAATGACATGTGTTGCAGGTAATATCTCAGGTCATCACAGCTGAAAAAAATGTTTTGAAATTAAATATATTTCAGGATTGACCTTTTATTGTCATAAATGGCTTTGCTTTGATTCTGTGCTGTATAAGTTTTTCATATGTCATATTTCATATCTGTAGATTTTTTTGTTCTATTATGGAGTTTTCCTGTGTGGTTGTATACAACAATAATTATTTTGTGGCAAGTAATAACATTAAAGCAAAGAACTAAGAAGTAGTTTAGACCTACCCCCAGCAACTCTGCAACAATTCTTAGCTATTCATACAATAGCAGGCATGTTTTGTTTGAGTACTGAACCCAGAGCAAGACATGATAGAAACAATTTCTGGTCTTGATCCTGTTTGACCACATCAGAGTGGATTTCAACTTAATATGCTAAAAAGGAAGCATGTGGTATGTTCAGCTTAGGAATACATGCACACATAAACAAGGAAATGCAGTTTCTGGTGTGCCCAGTAGCTGGTGGGCCTGGCTTTACCTTGGTGAATTTGTGAAAATTATTAAGGACTAAATCTGAAAAATACCCACTAAATCTTACTCTCTCTCTTGGAAGTTTGAAACATTCAACACTGACAGTCTAACTTATGTGGTCCTGATAATTAAGAGTTAAAGGTCTCAAGCTGAGCATTAAAAATTACAATATTTAACTTGAAGCAGATACTTGAAAACGTACCTGTTGGCCTCCTGGATTCATTAGACCTTTAGGTGAGGGGTATGAAAATTGCACCAAGGCTTCCTGCACAAATCTTCAGAACATTCCAGGACATTTCTAGCTGTAAACAACAAACTCAGGACATTTCTAGCTGTAAACAACAAACTCATACAATGTAATTTTACTGGCACACCAGGGTGCCTTGTATCCTTTCCTGATAATATTGCTCCTTGCCTTTAAAAATAAACAGAAAACAAATATAAAACTGTTGAATAAACATGAAAACAAAGATTAATTTTAGGATTCTCTGACTTTCTGTCAAAACTGTATTCACACATATTCAAATATCACCTGATAAATAACTTAACTGGAAATTAACAACAACAAAAAACAAAAGGAATGGGGAAAATAAAGATACCTGGAAAGATTTCAGCAAAGATCTAACTCTTGGAGTGTTTCCAAGCAGCAGCCTTGATTTTGATTAATATTATAATACAGCCTGCTAAAACAGCACCTCATAAATATCCATGAAGCAGTTTATTAGAGATGGTTGTAAATACTTAAAATCTTGTCTTGCAACACATCAGATTTCAGGAAAAAAAAGGCAGCTGAGAACATCAAAAGGTGAAAATAAGAAGAATTCTTAGAAGATGTTTTCTTCCTCTTAAATATTACAATATATTGGTCAAAAAAAAAAAAAAAACATTATCCTGGAGAGTGGAAATACTACTGGAAAATGTGTGGGTTGCACAAATAGTGGAGATTTTGAGAGAGAGAGGCTGTTGAGGACAAAGAAAACCAGAAAAATATGAGCTGGAGAATACATGAAAATTACTCTTACTACAGCCTTCTATTTTCTTATTTCAAAACCAAAACAAAATAAGTACTTGCAAGAAAATGAAGTTGGTATGCACGTAAGAAGAGGGCGGAAACCAGAGAGCTGAGAAAGGAACCAGTGAAATATTGGGGCATAAGCAATTTCTTTTTGCAGTCCCTTAATCTTGTAAGTCTGTTTTTACACACAACACCTTGCAATTGTAGAGTAAAACAACCTTAATTTAAGCTCTGTTATATTTGAAGTGTTTGTCATCTATCCTCCAGGTTCTTGTCTTACATGAAGTGTTGATGTGTTCATAGTCAAGGCTGTTCCAGGTACCACTTTTGCTGTTTTCCAACATTCTCCTTCCTTTACAATGGATTTTGGCTCACAGTCTGTAAGGCAGAAAACTGAGGGTGGGGAGCAACAGGGAGGAGAACAACAGTCTAAAATGTGGCACTAACGTGGTGTCACAGTCATATCATCCTTTGAGGGTTTGAGATCATTGATCTGCTTGATTCTGGGCAGGATCACAACAGGAATGCTCAGGATAGAGCAATCCTACAGGAAATGAGCTCTGAGCACAGACTGAAACATCTGTCTTGGGGGAATTGTTATAAATGGGAAATGGAACAAGCCATGACTGACCACAGACAAGCTCCTACAGGAAGGGCAAGATGTGATTGCTGTTCAAGGTCAGCTCCTGTCCGAGCTGCTCCCTGTGGATGGGCTGGAGTCACAGTGCACATTCAGCAGTGTCAGCCCAACAGTTTACTTTCAATTCCCACTCCCTTTGCTGTGATAAGAATTTCACATGTAACCAGCCCAGTGCTGCAAGTCCCCTGTTTTCCTGACTCTGTGTGGCAGATCCAGGCCCCCAGACAGTGCCTGGTTCTCCCTGCCTGCAGCCACGAGATGTGGGAACATGATGTGACACGAGGGGGTGTGTTCATCCACCTGAATCCACACTGGGGCTGCATATGCCCCTGGGAAGGAGTGAAATAAAAGAATGCTAGAGGAAAATGATAGCGTGCTTACTCTGCCTTCCTTCTCACTTTCCAGTTTAGCAAGTCCCTGTGAAACCATTTGTCATATGTTACCAGCTCCCAGTGCTGCCAGGGCAGAGCTGCTGTTATGAAGGAAAGATTGCACAAAGAAGGATGCTTTCTCCTCACACAGAAAGTTCTGACTTGGCAACAGTGCCAATTTTGATCATGGCATTGCAGCTCAGAAGGCAGATGCTATCACTCTTCACTCTGTGCTATGTGCTGCACAGCACACTCCCATCTCCCTTCCTCTGTGCAAACCTGGAGCAGTTTGAAAGACTTTTTTCTGCTTCATTGTTGTTTAGAACATATTTGTGTCCAACATTCAGCCTTAAAGGCAAAAGGCACACGTTTAAAGGTTTAAAATTCTGCAAAACAAGAATTTTGGTGAGAGTTAGGATGCAGGTCGGTCATAGAAAGCAAAAAGCTAAATACAGATAACATACAACAGGAAGATGAAACAAAGACATGGAAAGGAATAGCACATGCTACCACAGGAACAATTTATTATTTTTTAGAAATATTATAAACCCTAGCAACATTCTCATTGTGAGATCATCACTGGGATCAATGATGCTTCTGGAAGTGACTTTATGCCCACTAAATTGCTGAAATCAGTGTTAGGCACAGCCTTTTTGTGAAAGCATTAGTGAGTCATAGTGTAGTGGACTGGAACCTATTTTTGTGCCTCAACATTGTACACACCTTAGATCCAACTATAAACTTCATCTTTGACTTTTAAACCTTGAGTCTTCAGGCCCAAAGGTGCATAATCACCTTCTTAGAAATCCAGAACTCCTCATTTCTGGGCAGCACCTTGGCAGTGCTTTGTCTCATAGTACAAACAATCACAAACTGAAAGAACATTATTTACTTGCTTTCAGATTCTATGGGTACAAATAGATTAATGGACTATTTACAGTATGATTCCCCATATGACAATAACAAAAACCTCTGTAATTAACTAATTCATTATGTGTCATAACTACACTGTTTTTCATAAATGGCACAGTAGCCATTTGAGAGTGTTGAAACACATTTGCTTCCCCCTCCTCTGCCCTTTTTTTAAATGCTGCACTTTTTCCATTCAGATAAAAATGTAAGTATTTTTCCAACTTGTCAAATTTCAGGCTACTCCAATTCCAGGTGAAGTCTCCTTCAATACTAATAAAAATCCCTCAGGGAGATGAGCAGTAAGTGAACACATCAGCTAAAGAGAAAAGATGCACTACAAAACTGTGCTTGCTCAGTGTGGATGTGCAAGGAAATCATATGCTGCTCTCCTGCTTCCCCACAAATGTTATTTCCTATTGAACTGTATGATGCAGCTCTTCTCCCACCCTACTCTCTTCCCCCAGGAGTAATCATTCATTTTCAGCAGTACAGCTCCTTTGATTGAGGTATTTTTCTCCTGCTCATCCCTGAGTGTGCTTCCTATAAGCTGGTAGACTCTCCCTCTGTTAAAAAGGGAAAGTAAGGAAGAGGTAATTTCTTACCTGGATAGATGACACACACTTCTAACAGAATATTTAATATAGAAACACAACATGAACTATCATTTATTGCAGAAGGAAATCCCAGAAGAATAAATTCTGAGCAACCACAGCAACCTTTTTTTAAAAAAATTAAAGGACCAAAACTACAGAAATGATACTACAAGCTCTCTATGGTCCCAGTCCTACATGTGCCACCAACACCTAATAAGTGCCATTTCATTGAAACCAAAAGATTTAAATTTTCAGAGATGTAACCAGAGCTGGTACAAACTCTGTTTTGGCAAGCTCAGGAGCTCTGTGATAGTCTGAATATTTCATTGAAAAATTACCTTGAAAATACTGGGGTTGTAAAGAGTCAACACCTGTAAAAGCCCAGCCACTTATTCAACTTTTAAACAAAAAAATTTTAGCTAAATTGTTAAAACACTAAAGTTTGACAGTTCTGTTGGGAAACAGAAGCCCATTATAGCTTACCCTTAAGGTCAAGAAATTCAGACTCTGAGGCAGCAAGTTAGGAAATGGTTTCTAAAGCTGAGTCCCCTTGGGGAATTGTTCTGCTACCAGCTACTTCCCATTTGACTCAGAGATTGCAAATTGAAGCCCTTTCATTCATAAACCTGTGATACAACTATATATAAAAAGAGAATTTTTCTCCAGCAGCTCCTATGAGTCAGAAACACGGTGTTTTTTAAAAAATGTCAATGCTGCTTTAAGGTAATTGGTGTGATATGAAATAGAGATGAACAATTTTAAGATGCACACCACAGAAGTGCACTCCTGCCATAGAAGCTCCACTTTAGCTCTTGGCATGTGGCTTGAGGGGCATTCATGGCTCTGTGCTGGGAACCTTCAACAATGTGAGGAGTTTTTCTTATCCCTATCTCTTAAAATTAGGATTGGACATTTAATAAGGTTCTGTTCCAATGTTACTCAACCAGGTTTATTTCCCAGCAGTAAGCATCATTCCTGCAGCAGAGGTAGGAAGATCTGAGACTTTCTGTGGTAAAACACACAGGACTGGATATGACTAATGAAGTAATATTTAGCTAAAAGCCACTCAAGCCTTAAAAAGTTTTCACCATCCACAAATACGTCTCATTCACAGTTTTGCAAGACTGTGGGATATTTATTTAGCTGTTGCTCAGTATAGCAACCAAATAATGAATGGTCTGTTGTGATGGAAATCAGCTCCTAAATCCATTGTGCTTTCCGTGTGGTTGCACAGGAAGCCCAGCCAAGGGCAGGATGTTCACCTGTGCTGTGGTTTGTGAACCTACATAAGGCCTTGTGAGAGTGTCCAAGTATCCATTATTTATACAACATTACTCTGCTTTTTAGTGGTCAAAAAGTTTCTGTGTTTTTATTTCACCTAAATGAGGAACTTGCATCTTTTAGAATCATTAGAGAGTAGACATTTGCAGACATTTTAAATACAAATTCTTGTATTTAAAATAAATCCACATCCAGGAGATTCTGTCTGAAATTCATGTTAAGTATTTGAATATAAAGACTGTAACACTGTAAGGTTTATTATATAAAAGAAAAGTCTTAATAATTTTAATCTCTATGGGTAGTTACATAGCACAGCCTTTATAACACACAACCTCCTGTGCTCTGGCAGTTTTGCAGGAGGTACATCTAAAACCCAGCATCCTTTCCCTTACTTAAAGCAAAGTAAAACTGCTCCCAACTAGAGAACTCTGTCTTGAAGAACAGAGAAGGGCAAGAGTCCTCCCTGCCACGTAGGACAGTTTGCTAGAAGCAGGATTAAAACCTTTTAATCAGGTTTAGATTATCCCAACCTGGTCAGGTCAGTAATGGCAATATCTTCAGAGGGAGATCAAGCAAGGAGATACATTTTCATCACAATAACTATATGTCCTGCAGATACAACAAGAACTTCTCTTTCACATGTGGTTGCTTAGTATTTATTTCAAAGAATTAAAATTAGAACTGGAATAATAGTTGACAATACGCCCCCTTTTCCTAAGAAAATATATTCAAGGCGAGAATTTTGGACACGGCAGCTGATTCCTCAGGATGTGAGGAAACCTTTCAGAAAAATATCATTACTGGAGAGCAGAAACAACTCAGTGAATCTTGGTATAGGAGGAGTTAACTGGGGCTTTTAGAGCATTGTAATCTAACAGACTGTTAAACAGTGAGAGGGAATTAAGTGACCTGAAAATGGCATAACTAATTGCAGAGTCTTGAAAAAATAACGGTAACGTGGAGGTTCATGAAATGTGTATGAACTGTATCACATATTCATGCCCTATTACTGTGAATTCTGAAGTGTCTTACTGTTCAAGATAATAGGCCTTGATTCAATTCAGTCTGATGTAGGATGAATTTCATGTGCTAATTAGTAAAGCATTTCTTAATGATTAGGAAAAAGTAGATAACATCTGATTGAAAACCTAACTGTCAGAGATAAAACAACGATACAACTCAGGGTGGAAGGAATGCCAGTCAGGCTGAATTCAGGTGTCTTAATTATGATAATTAATGATTGTATTCCCTATATAAATGAACTCAACCAACATGAAAAGCATATTGTAATTAAAGTGCTTTTGAAAAGCAACATTTAAACAAATGCCATTGGTAATATTAATTACTTTTCTCATTTTCCATTTCACATTTGATTGCATTGGTTCACTAAGGAGCTAATAAGGGAAGACTTTGAACTACTACAGTTCCTGCTGAAGTAAGAACTTCTCTCTCTGCAGACAGAGGGCTCAAAAGACACTGCACCTTTATCACTGATCTATCACTAATCAGTGATCTTTCTCACATAATGAAAATATACTCTCCATTATCAAATTTCTGCATCATGTTTTCCACCCCCAATATGCTGTA
Organism: Pseudopipra pipra; assembly: GCF_036250125.1. Lineage (NCBI taxonomy): Eukaryota > Metazoa > Chordata > Aves > Passeriformes > Pipridae > Pseudopipra > Pseudopipra pipra. Next base: position 17,019,726 of record NC_087562.1, on the reverse strand, counting down.
TTAATGGATTTTCTCTCAGAAAAAAGCCAAACTACAAGTGAATGTGGCTTTGGAGACACCAGAAGAAACAGCAGCTTAAAGAAAATGCTTTTTGGGGCTAGATCTGTTCAGGGAATGGAATTTGTTTCCTAAAAGAGATCAGGGTTTTGCTTTCCTTTTTTAACTATTAAATTGTTTGCACTGAAATGAAACGAGTTTGTTTGTGATTTGGTTTTGGTTTGGTTTTGTTTGGGTTTTTTTTTCTAAAGAACCAACACATTCCCAGAGAAAGTTTGATTTCATTCACAGTAATGGAAGAGGTCTTTAGAAAAGCCCAACAGCCATTTATGTTTTGGGTGCCCCAGGCTTGTTTGCCATCAGCTCTGTGACAATACCTACTTGTCCACAGGATTCTCGCTGCTCTGAAACACAGGGTGTATTTAGACATCCCTGTATGATGTTTATACTGACCTTACCATGTAGAGACCCTGACAAATCCTCACAGGAAAACATATATGCACATATCAAAATTCTATTTTTGGTAAGGTAGGTAAGAGGTATATCATCAACATGATCTTGTCATTTGCACTTGCTATACTGGAAAAATGCTTTGTAACAGGACTTCTCAAAGTGGAAAGTCAGTGTACCAAGAGTAATTTAGTCTGATAATAATATGGTAAGCACAGAATATCTCCCCTGGAAGCCAATCCTGTACTGATTACAATTCTATGTAGGAGACAAAACATAAGTTAGCAAAAGTTTCGCAGCTGCAGACCAAAGTGACAAAACAGAAGAACAAAGAGATCAGTGATAATGGGTAAAATCCCGGCCTCAGTAGGGTCAAGAGCAAACTCCCATTGATTTTAATGACGCTTGATATTTCTAATTCATCACCTTTGAAGTGACAAATATACAAACACCAGTCAGTACAGAGAAGTGGCCTGCAAAATCACACCTCCACAAATGTGGGGGGTTTGCTGTGTGTAGTCAGCCACCCGAGAAATTTGCCAGCAGGCTTTGAATGTATACTTTGAAGTGATTCAATTCTATTAAAGTGTAGCTTGCTCATTTCGTATTTTTGAGCTTCTTATAAAAGCCATCTGTAGTTATTCTTCCAGTCAGAATAACCATTTGCAGTAATGGAAAAATGAATTATCTAGGGAGAGCCTGGAAATGTCACTGTTATGGATAAATACTGTGTGTTCCTTCTCCCTTCCTCTTCTCTCTACTGCCCTTTGCCATTCTCTTTTTTAAAACCTGCTTCAGTGACTGGATCTCACCTTGTTTTCAAATACTGAGCCACAAGAACCCCATGAGCTGATACTACCAGCAAGAGTAGCCCAACAGAGTTTAGACTCATTGATGTAACTGCTGGCTCTGCATTAACCTGTATGTTTTTATAAAAGAAAGACTTCAAGGAGCAGTGTATTCTCCAACACGAAGAGACAGCTTGAAAAGTCCCATTTTGTCTATCAAGCTCTCTGTTTCTCATTACTCAAACTCCCACACAACTTCTCCTGTGCTCATCTGGACAGTTTGCATCCCGACTGGTACCCACAGTACTGTTTCTAACTCACCCTCTCCTACTTTTCCAGCACAATGGATAAAAATTCAATTCCATTAATAGCTAGGGTAGCACTCCTGTCAACTTCCACAAGGCTGAAGTTGTGCTTAATAGGCACAAGCAGAGTATGAGTCTTTCCTGGAACTACTTGTGCTGTGATTTCAGGTAAAGGATTTACAGAGCTTTTACATCTGAGGAACTCCAAGCACTTATTTGCCTTCTGGCCACAAGCCTGGACTCTGACAAACAAGCAGCACACCATCATGTGGGACAGGGTGGCCACCACAAGAAATGCTCACTTGGTGTTCAGAGGTGTGTGAGACCAGGACTCCACAGCACCATGTTGTTGTTGTGAACCATATGTGCTTCTCACTCCCACAGATCCTTCTATAACTTATCACTGGAGTGGTTAAAACCAAACCAAACCAAGCCAAACACAAATGTACACACAGGTTAGAAGTGAATCCTTTCAGAGAAATTTGCTTTCTATGTAGGAATTTTTTCTTACTTGCTTCTTTGATTCAATTTTTCTTTTCTTTCTTTTTTTTTTCTGTTCTCAAGATTCATTTATGCTGAGAGTTATGCAGAGATTTAAATGAAGACAATTAAGGGCAAACTAAAGTTACTCACTGCACTACGGAGCAGGTTGTGAACTCCTAAATGAGACACTTTTAACCATGACCTGAGGCCACGGCATCGTCCCAGCTGCCTTCACTGCAGGGAACACCTTTCCTCACCTCTGTTTTGAGGAGGCTTTTATATTTAGCATGAATGTAACAAAAGTTTTACATGAGGACACTGCACAGCTCATAACAAAGGGGCAGACAAGAAAACATATCTGACAAAGATTCATTTTCACTTTTAGCTCCATGCCTTTGAAACAATCTTTTCCCTCCTCTCCAAGCAGGCTGCTGTTGGCCCACAGGCTGAGTGCTCATTGAGGGTTATTAGCATTCCTTGTTTGCAGCCTGTATCCCATTTGTATGGTACAAACTATTGTAAGGTTATTTCCTAATCCAATGGTTACCAATTAAATACCACCCAAGACTCAACATTTAATCAACCTTTGCCTTTTTTTCATAAATCCTATAAAATAATTTAAGTTCATCAAGGATTTGAATTTTAGAAGTGCTTCAGTGCCTGCAAAAGCACAAATGCCAATCTTACTGTTCACACCAACTTCCAGAGCTCAAAACAATTGAAAAGACAATTAATCATGCTGGATGCATTGAAAAGAAAAAAAAAAAAAAAAAGAAACTGGAGGAGCTTTTGTAGGTTATTATCTTGATTTACAGATTTAGCATGCTCTGCCTTTGAAAGTGGAGTGTTCTCTGCCCTTTCCTCTACCCTCGTCCAAGGTGAATCACTTTGTGAAGCGAGCAGATCCAAGGAGAGGAAAGAATCTGAACTCTGGTACTCTGGTATGCAATCGAGACTACCTCTGTATATCCCTTCCTTCCTGTTATTGTATGAACACCGGGATAAATCTCTGGAATTTTTGGACTTGTAAAAGAGAAGGGGGTACAAGAAGATGCTTGTATGAATTACACACAGTGACTAAGAGCAGTATGCACACACCTTCTGGAAGGTGGCACTAAGGCACAGCGTTGGGCAGCGTTTGGCTCCCACCGTGACCATTGCACCCCTCAAAACCACACAGTTTATAATAACATTTCAGCTCTTTCAGATTGGACCCCTTCGAAGCAATCAGTTCCACTCCCATCTGAGCACCCATTCCTAGTCTGACTGTCCTTGAGCAGCACTCTGTGCCCACCATCCCTAGCACCCCTGGAAGCCTACACTGCCTGGCTGTGACCCCGTGAGCAGCTCCCTGCCCCGTGGCACGTGCCCAGCTCTGGCAGCAGAAGGCTTTGAGCTGAGCTGCTGGAGCCCACCCTGCTCAGAGCACAGCCGTGTCTGAGGCCCCATCTGTTGTTGTGGCAGCTCAAGTCTGGGCTCTTTCAGAGGGAGCCATGAGGGCGGCTTGGCACGTACAGGAGGGTGCCATGGTAACAGACTGGGTGCACAGAGCCTGGTCTAGCACCCACACGGTCAGATGCAAATTTGGGGCTGTGCAGACGGTCAGGGTGGACACAAGATCCTTCCCACCCTGCAGGCACATCCTGGGGTCTTGCTGAAGGTCATATTTCAGCACAGCTTTTCCTTTACAGAGATGCAGTGATCTGACACTGAGGGGTAACAGCCTCCCTGTGAGGGGTTTCAGCTGAGCACTCTCCCTGAACATGATCTTGTTGAAGGATTACTTCATGAGCTTCGGTAACGTGCCTGTACAAAGACAGACTGTTAAAAGATGATTTGTGTATTTAGATGTATGCATTCATTGAAAGTCAACCTAGGCAGAGTGGAGAACTGACTGAAATGAATTAATATACCTAGCAAACCTTTTTTAAAAAACCCACACTTCTGCGAATATTAAATAATCTCTCTTCTTTTGTGTATTTCACTCCAATAATAAAAGAGTCACAACCCCTCTAAACAGAAATCAAAGATGTATGGGCATGCAACTTCAAAAATAACTAAGCCTGAGGGATTATAGAATACATGCTCCTAAGGAGATCTTCTCTACTTATAATATCTTATTTTCCAAGGCCAATATAAGATTAGTTACTGACTGGCACACAAAGAAAATGCAGAATGAAATAAAGTGATAAACTTTATGTCATTTTTGAGATCATGTTTTCATTATAATGAAGACCTTGTTTTAAACTAATCATGGCAGAATGACTAGTATGTGCTAGAAGATCTGCCTGAGCAGCCTTGGGGATCCTATATTAAAAAAAACCCAAAGCTTAATATTTTAAAACTAAAACATGGTCACTTCTTTTTCTAATTACTGCTGTGAATGTCTTAAAGATATCAAATTCAACTGCACAGCAAATCTTATCAAGATGATATTTAGAATGTCAAAAGATGCACTCAGAAAGATAACTGGGACTTAACAAGCCCTATCAATCAGCTCTTAACAGCTGAAAACCCAGGTGATATCACAAAGTTATGAAGAAGCTCACAGAGGTTTGGATTTCGTGTGGCTTGCAAGCTTATTCCCTTTTATTGATTTAAAAGATGTCTTCCAGTTCGAAAACATTTTTGCATACGAACTTAGGTATGATCCTAGACTATATAACAGCATCTCTTTAAAAATCCTGTCATTTGAAATTGTGCAGGAGTTTAATGACGAGGACTTCTCTGATCCCCAGAGTCTCCCCTGCAGCTTTGGACTGGGATTTTCCTTTAATTTTTTTTTTTTAACACTGTGATTTTACTTGCCATAGGAATGTTTTCAACTACTATGTTTTATAATTAAAAAATATGTTTATGTACCCCTATCCTCCCACTATAGCCTTTGATAATGGAACATGGGAGTGGAAAACGGCCCATGCACCACTTCAATTGCAGGGAATGGGAGAGCAGGGCTGAGCAGCACAGCGAGAGGGATATTGCTTTGGTGTTTATGTTTGCAATCTAAGGCCCTGATCCTGCACACGTTTAGGCAGCTGAGCAGTTTTACACAAGTGAATAATCTGATTCAGTTCAAGGGGAATATTCCCATATGTTAAATGTCTCACCTGCTGTGGTGGTTTAACCCCAGATGACAACTAAGCACCAGAGTCACAATCACCCCCTGCTGTGGGGTGGGCAGGGGAGCTGGGAAACAAAGGCAAAAATTGTGGGTTGAGGCGAGAACAGTTTAAGAATTGAAATAAAATAAAATATAATCATCATTACGATAAAATATAAAATAATAATTTTAATGGGAAGGGAGAAAACAAACAACGACGACAACAAAGAGAGAGAAATAAAACCTAAGAAAGGCAAATAACGCACAATGCAGTTGCTCACCACCCCCAGACTGAGGGTCTGCAATATCCCTGTGGCCAGTTTGGGTCAGCTGTCCTGGCTGTGATCCCTCCTGGATTCTTGTGCCCCTCCTTGCTGGCAGAACAGCAAAAAGGGAAGAAAGAGGGAAGTCCTTGACATGGGGTGAGCACCACTCACAACAGCCAAACCCTCGGTGTGTTATCAACATTATTCTCTTACTAAACCAAAACCACACCAATGTAGCAGCTACTAGGAAGAAAATGAAGTCTCTCCCAAGCCAAACCAGGACACCTGGCTACGTGTTCCTAAGCTGGAGTCCCACATTGCACCCAGGCTGGCACTTTCCAAGGAGGGAACTTCACCGCGTGAAATCACCATTCTTTCATTTTCTCTTAATTGTTGCCAAAGGAACAGTATCACATTCCCTGATCTACCTTTATGAAATACAAGAATTTGCATTGCTAGAGTGCACATGAAGCTAAATTGAAAAGGGTAGCTGGGCTTAAACTTCAGGAGAATGAAACAGGGCTTGAAAGCAAAATAAAACAGTTAGGATACAGCAAAAATATTTTTTGTTACACAGAGCATACATTCTCCTCACATGGACTTTGATTATACCTAAAGGTAGTGTAAGAGTGGGAGGTGGTTTATATTTGATTAAAAAGTGACACTGAATATGTTGGTTTCAACAGCGAAATCTCTCCCTGCTATTTACTACTTTTGCCATCTATTAGTGTATATATATGCCATCACAGAACTGTGATTCCATGGGAATTTCCATAGCAAAAATTCCATAAGCAGATAACAGACAAAAACTTTACCATAATTAGCCAATATTAAGAGAAGGCATAAGATTTCCGACTGTATTCAAAAGGCAGAGGAACATTTGCTTTCTAGATTCCCTCTTATAATTAATTACCTCTGAATTCTTGATAGCAATACTTGGATGAGTTAAATACGTCAAGAAGAATGCTGCAGAAATACAGTACAGATCCTCCCGTCTCCTAATATTCATAAAAAAGCCACAAAAGACACAATACTGTATTTGAAATTTTAATATACTGCTGTTACACTCTTTCAACAAGAGAATCAGTTTTTCCTCTTCAGAGAGTATCAAGGTGCTCTAATGTGACCAAAACTAAATCACCACCATTTAGGTGTTTCCCTTTTAAGACACAGCAATGAGATTTTTTTCCTTCTGCTGCAATTTACATTCTCTTCACTGTGGGTACAACTCTACTTATTAACTGCAGTCTCTCAGACACAAGGAACCCTCTTTAATGCTCTTAACGTTTTGTCCAAAGAACATCAGAGTTTCTGCTCTGGCCAGACATCACCGAGAAAACTACTGGTCAAATGGAATGGCACTAAGAAACCTCACATCTCCTTGCAGCTCCAGTGGTATAAAACAGAATTACCTTTGCCAGAGATAGGGCTAAGCAAAGAAAAACCATATTCTATAACAGGGAATAATTAAATATGGCTAAATAAATATTGAAAAAAAAGATTCTGAAATCAAGACCAGTGTAATAAAAATCTTAATGTTGATTAAAATAAAAAATATTTTGAAAATACTTATGTTTTCTTTTGAGTGGATGTAATTGATAGGTAAAACACAAAGTGATTCCAGGTGGAAGGTGTTGTTCCAAGAACAATAATGCCTTATATGAATATATCTTGGCTAGAGGACTGGTCCTCTATCCTGACGTTTAACCTATAAAGCAATTTTATCCCAGTACACACTTCAATAACCATTTACCTCTGTGCCAACTGGAAATAGAATCATAGAATTGTTTAAGTTGGGAAAGACCTTTCAGATCATGGAGTCCAACCATTCCCAGCACTGCCAAGGCCACCACTAACCCACGTCCCCAAGTGCCACATCCACACGTCTTGTGAATCCCTCCAGGGATGGGGACTCTGCCACTGCCCTGGGCAGCTGTGCCAGGTGGGGCAGCCCTTGCAGTGAAGAAATTTTCCCAAGTATCCAGTCTAAAGATCTCTTGGCACAACCTGAGGCCAGTTCCTTTTGTCCTTTGGCTGGTTACCTGGGAGCAGAGCCCGACCCCCCCAGCTCCCCCCTCCTGTCAGGGGGTTGCAGAGCCAGAAGGTCCCCTCTGAGCCTCCTTTTCTCCAGGCTGAGCCCCCCCAGCTCCCTCAGCCCCTCCTGATGCTCCAGCCCCTTCTCAGCTCCATTGTCTTTGGGAGCTGAGTTACCCAAGAGCAACACAAACACTGCCGTACAAAACACTGTCCTAACAATTTCATAATAACTTAAACCCAGTTTGTGTGAGCACACTTGACTTCACAAAGATAGAAAAAGTGGAAATTCAGATCCCAGCTGAGGAGATTATGATCAAAGCAGGTTGGAAACATCTCCTGCTGCCTTTTATTAGCAACAGACACTTCCACACATGGAACCCTTTGAATAATTTACTGAAAGCAAACAGATCAGCTCAGTAAAGGTCTAATTTCATACTGTGGAGAAGACACTAAGAATGTGGCCTTCAATACTGAGCAAACATCTTCTTTCACAATACATTTGTGAAAGTTATTTTTGCTCAAATAGAGAGTTGTGCCTGTGGAGTGTTGAGACTGAAGGCTTTCTCATCACTGTCACCAGGATGTCATCCCTAATTACTGTGTGGGGCTGTTGCTTGGGAACTCCTCCCTTCCCCCACCACGGGATAATATTTTCCTAGGCTGTGGGAAATACAGCAGAGGGGGAAGGCCAGGAGGTCAGGATTGCTCTTTCCAGTAACAGCCCTCCAGCCAGATCAGCTTAAGCAGACCATGAAACTGGACCCTGAGGTAGACAGCTTTGAATTCTGCCGAGGGAAACTATCATATCTTTTCTCCCAAGTAATTTTTTGTGTTCATAAAAATATGTTAAAAAAATAATTCAATGTGTCTTCCAGAATTTCCTGAAGTTAACAGTTTACCCAGACTTTTAAAGAAGTAGTCACCTAAGACCATTAGTTTTTAACAAAGCCTGAATATTAATTGAAAGGCTCAGTAAAAAAAAAAAAAATAAAATATATGCAACCAATTAATATTAGGGTCATAATATTCTTGTCCTCAGAAATGCTGTTCACTGTCATATATCTCTAATTATTTTTTCCTTATAACACATCTGTTTCTTAAGGAGAATTACACTTGTTTGGGGTTGTTGTTTTTGTTAAGCCCATTGTAGCAACTTTGAAAGTAAGAGTGGTAAAACATAGCACACACATGGATAGTGTAAAGTTAAACAAAATAAATGTTACTACCTCAATAATTTTGGACTTCAGTACGTAATACAGAAAGAAAGAACTCCACGTCCTTCCTTCATTCCTTCTGTCTTTCTGTCCTTACATCCTTCCTTCCTCATTTGCTGGGCATTATTCACAAAGTAAAAATTCAGTTCAGATAGTTCTCCCTATACTTTGAAAAATTCAGATTTGAATCCAAACTCAAACGTTAGGTTCCCAGCTCAGGCCATATCGCTTTATTTTGTATTATCTAGGACATATCTTCAAAAGGAAGCCTGAGATGTATGAAAGAACATTTTGGCTTTTTTTTTCCTCCCCTTTATCCTCATAAAAGGGAATTTTCTACCTATCAGTAGGTTTCTTAAAGCTAGAACTATACTTAGGATAGATTCCATTGTGTGTTTTACATGCAACTAATTAAATACTTTTTCTAATTATACACAAAATTGATAGATTATAATAATGATCTTCTCAAAACCAATAATCTTTCCTTTCAGTGAAAGTTTTCTCCTTCCATAGGCTTTTTTCCCACCGCAAAGTTCTCCCAAGTTTCTAAATCCAGCTCCTACATTTCCAATTTACAATATGAGATGGTCACAAAAGGCATGTGGAGCCTGTAAAGAAAGAGGCCCCCATTCACATGCAGTTGTCCAGCTGCTTCATTTAGCCAACCTCTTCTTTCCACAGGGTATGTAGGTCAGAGTTCCAATGTGAATGTTGGAATTTCTAACTTATCATACACTCTTTTAGTTTAAATATGAAGCCAACTTCCATTAGAATTTCAAACCTTATTAAAAACTAAACCAATAAAAAGAATTGTCTCTCCCATGCTCGGTGAAGATGGATGCTCAGCACCATTTCATCCTATAATGCTACTGAGAAATTAAGGAATATGGACAGGAAGAAACTAAAGTTGTTTCTAAAGGGGATCATGAAGCTTAATGGACTGATTTAATGTGCTCGATCACTGATTCAAATCTCAACATAACCAGCATAGGCAAGGGATTTTGAAGATCAAACACAGCACTGGATGCCAATCTGGAGCACGAGAGGTAAAAAAAGATCTAGGATCTGCAACTGGTTTGCTAATTGCACATATAAAGCATATGATTATTGGTCGTAGGAGAGACTAGACTTAATTGTGGAGTTGCTTTATTCCTCCATTTTTCATCAGTAACACACAAATACACATTTCAAACATCCCTGAAAATTCAAGAGCTGATTCACTCCTCAGTCTCAGAAACATCTGTGATTACAAGCACATCATGTTTGTTCTTAACCCCAGCCAGAGCAGAGCACAGAATGCAGTTATTCCTCATAGTGAAAGCACAGGAGCAAACTTCACCTGCAGGGAGACTGGTGAAAGAACTGCAACACAGAGTATGAATAATTCAATCCATATATCTTCAGTTTAAAAAAGAAATATTAAAAAGAAAAGTCACATTTAAGAAAATATAACTACAATGCTACAAGTTGTGGTAAGGAGCTGCTGTACTCCCTTTGTACACAGAGAGGATTAAAAGTAAAGAGTTAGTAATGAAAAGCCTTCACTAATGAGTTTTTTGTTGGCTGTTGCTTTGTGAGTCTGGTTTCCTCTTAAGAAGAGTCTATGTCATGTATGTCAGAAGAATTTCAGTTTCTATCATAGCCTTTAAAATCAGGTCTGATCTGGCTGAGAATTTCTCACACATGACCTCTTCTGTCTGACAGAAAGGCTCGCTGCTCTCAGGCTAACAGAAAACTCCCTCCCTAAAAGCTTATACCCAGCTCTAGGCTTCTGTTCCAGTCTGGAGTTCATTAGTTCTTAGTTTTTTTGCCTCCAGGACCATCACTTCATATCACACTGAAGAGAGAAAACCAGGAAGCTCATACCCATCTCCTTCTGCCACACAGAGAGTGAAATCTTGTGGCCTTGCCTGGCACTGTGTCCTGTCCCTGTCCCTCCTTCACTGCTTCCTTCATTTCTGTTCCAGTGTCTCTGGATGGACTTTTCTACTTAACATCCTTTTATCACAGGTTCACTTCTGCAAAGTTACAGCCCATGACCACCCACCATTGCTCTTCTGACTTGGCCACAATGTTTTATAACCCCTGTTTTTAGAGGACTCCTGCCACCACAGCTGGGGGAGGAAAGGAAGTGCTTCACAAATACTGCTCTGATTTCTATTACTTTTTTTTTTTTCTTTTCACCAAATGAGATTTACAGCTGCAGAGCACTTCAAAAGGCTTGAAACCCGTGCTATGATGTTCCTAGTTTGTAATGGTAAAGGGGACAGGTAACGGCACAACTGGATTGTTACGGTAGAGCTGGCTGGGAATATTCTCAGATAAAACTGGGGGGTGGTGTCTGCCTTGCTTTTCCCCTACATCTTAATTTACTTCAGCCAAAAGATGCCATTACAGATGGAAACCAGGGGGAAAAAAATCACTTCCTAACAGTCTGGGAAATAGGATAGTGAATAAGGGAAGGGACATGGATGTAAATGATTGTTCAAAATAAGGAATAGCAAAGTCTTGAAGCTGGGTCTTCTGTGGTTCCTAAGAGTAGCCTTAACTCTAGACTATCTTAGTGCTTTTTATCATATTTCTAATTAATTGTTTAAACAGACCTGGGTTTTTTCTTCAAGGAGAATAAGAACATGCTTGATTTTTTTAAATAAATTTTGCAGGATGTAAAATGCACTTCACACCAACATTATGGTGATTATTAGTACTGAACTGTGCATATTCTAAAGGTATTAACTTCAGGTCACCTTTAGGCTCTGTGTTTTACCTTTGTCAGCAAGTACAGTGTGTGGCAATAACTGACTTCAAACACAGATGTCTTCCTTTAAAAAAGATAGTAAAGATATGAACTGTCCCTGTGCTTTAATAACAAAACATTTGATTTCCAGAAAGTTATTTATATTGTTTCATAGTTTTCTATTTTTTTTCCAATAGAATGTCATATCTATATTCACAGAGACTAATAAATGGCAGGTTCTTGGCTCTGGTTTTGGTTTCTTTATTTTTGTTTTTACTTCTTTTATTTTATTTTTATTTTTAATATTATTTTTAATATTATAAATAATAAATATATTATTTAATATATTTAATATATTAAATATATTATTATTTAATATATTATAATAATTAATATTATTAATATTATTAATATTAATATATATTATATATTATATATTTAATATAATATTATAATATTATTAAATATTAATATTTAATATTATCCATAGACTCTTAGCTCCACAACTGAACTTGGAATAATAGTTTGATATGGAAAACAAGAAAACGAGCTAACCTTTTTTTTGTTTCTATTTATGCTTTCTCATTTCTCTGGGTCCCAGACTGAATTATAAAACTTCTGTCTCATCACCGTGTTGCCATTTCTTCCTGGAGGAAATGCTCTGAGAACACAGGAACTATGTTTTTCCTTGCAAAGCTTAGAGGTATAATGATGTTCTTGTTGACTCTGACCTTGCGTCCACATGTGGCTGAAACACTCAGCACTGTGAGAAGAATCCTGAAACCACAAGTATCAGCCTCAACTACTGAAAATATTTTTTCCTTTAACTTCAGGGAAAGAACCCCTTTTCCCATCAAAATCATATTTTCAACTCTAAGTACGAGAACAGTGTCACAGAAGGAAGATTTTTTTGAAACTCAGTGATTGACAAAAGTGATATCCTTTTAGACAGTTTATCTGTCTACTGAAGATGACTTTTAAAGTGGAAAACTGCTTAAAAAATGCTAGAGAGTGGCTGACAATAAGAAATAACTAGATGTGGGTGAAAATAGTGATTTTATTTCCTCTGATATATTGCTTCTTGTATGAAAACATTCCAATTTAAGAGGAAAAAAAAAGAAAAAACTTGGGGAAAAAACTACCCGTGTGTTATTTCTGATTAAAAAGACTGTGCAGATTATATGTTTCTGCAGTCCTGAAGGGCAAAGGAGTCCAAGAAGGAGGGATATTCTTCAGGAAAGGAATTTTCAAGGCATTTGAGCAGACCATCCCTGTGTGCCAACAGATGAGCTGGTGGAGAAGACAGCTGGCCTGGCTGAACAGGGGGTTGGAAGGAGGAACTCCAGGCCTGTCAGCCTGATCTTGGAACAGAGAAAGGTCATGGAGAGACTACCCTCAGTGTGACCACGTGCAGGACAACCCAGGGATCATGCCTAGCCAACAGGGGTTCATGAAAGGCAGGTCCTGCCTGAGCAACCTGATCTCCTTCTATGACCAGGTGACCCACTTAAGGGATGAGGGAAAAGCTGTGGATGTGTCTAATTTGACTTTAGTAAAGCCTTTGACATCGTTGCCACAGCATTCTACTGGAGAAACCGGCTGCTCACGGCTTAGAAGGGTGTATTCTTCCCTGGGATAAAAACTGGCTGATGGGAGGGCCCAGAGTGGTGGTGAGTGGGGTTACACCCAGCTGGGGCTGGTCACCAGTGGGGTTCCCCAGGGCTCAGTACTGGAGAGGTTCTGTTTAGTATCTTTGTCTGGGCGAAGGGATCAAGTCCACTCTCAGTATTATCACAGACGACATCAAGCTGGGTGGGAGTGTTGATCTGTTGGGGGGCAGGAAGGCTCTGCAGAGGGATCTGCACAGCCTGGATCCATGGGCTGAGCCCAACGGGATGAGGCTCAACAAGGTCAAGTGTCAGGTCCTGCCCTTGGGTCACCACAACCCCCTGCAGCTCCAGGCTGGGACAGAGGAGCTGGAAAGCTGGAAAAGCCCTGGAGGTGCTGGTGACAGTGGCTGAACGTGAGCTGGGTGTGCCCAAGGGGGCAGGAAAGCCAAGGGCACCTGGGCTGTACCAGCAATAGTGGCAGCAGGACCAGGGCAGTGACTGTCCCTGTGCTGGCACTGCTGAGGCCACACCTCAGATCCTGGCGTCAGTTTTGGGCCCCTCATGACAAGGACATTGAGGGGCTGGAGTGTGTCCAGGGAAGGGAATGGAGCTGGGGAAGGGGCTGGAGCAGCAGGAGCAGCTGAGGGAGCTGGGGGGGCTCAGCCTGGAGAAAAGGAGGCTCAGGGGGGACCTTCTGGCTCTGCAACCCCCTGACAGGAGGGGTGAACCAGGGAGGGTCGGGCTCTGCTCCCAGGGAACAAGGGACAGGGCAAGAGGAACTGTCCTCAGTTTGTGCCAAGAGATCTTTAGACTGGATACTTGGGAAAATTTCTTCCCTGCAAGGGCTGCCCCACCTGGCACAGCTGCCCAGGGCAGTGGCAGAGTCCCCATCCCTGGAGGGATTCACAAGACGTGTGGATGTGGCACTTGGGTACACGGGTTAGTGGTGGCCTTGGCAGTGCTGGGAATGGTTGGACTCGATGATCTGAAAGGTCTTTTCCAACCGAAATGATTCGTGACTCTCTTTCCTGTTTGACAGTGTGCCCAGAATTCTTTATATTAATATTCACAGCCCAGGACTGAGGTTTTACCTGTGTTCAGTGGAACTTCCAACTCTCAGTGTTTCCAACACTGCTCCCTGTTTGGATCACCTGCTTCTGAGCAGGTTCCAGATGATTCTCCTCTCCCTGGAGAGAGAATCAGAACAGCTTCTTAGTGCATGTCACATTTTCAAGTCAAAAGGAAATTATTCTGTGTCAGAAATAAATCCTAGCAGAGGGGGGGGGGCTGGCAATAATTTAGGAAAGCAAAAATGCAGACAAAATTCCAAGGAATGCAGACTCTATTTTCAGTATAGAATATCAGAATACTGGGATGATATGTAAACACCTCACCAGACTGGCATCAAAGGAGAAATACTGCTGAGATTCCTGCTTTTCCTTGTGTTTAGGGATCATGGAAGAGCATAGCTGGGACTGGAAGCAATGCAGCACAGCATTAGTAGTGCTGAGGCTGCCTTTCCTCATCCTCCCAATCTGCCTCCTGGGCCTTAGTAATCCATGATCCCTGGTGCAATTACACCTGATAAGTTTGCCCTGCTTACTTATATCTTTGATCTTTCTATAAACAGTCTCTGGACATTTGTTCACGCTGAGCAGTACTTTGATCCATGAATAAAATCACTCAGAATTACTAGTGCAGCAAGGTAGGGCTCAACATTTATAAAAGTAAAATCTTGACATAAACTGTTTTCACAAACTTGTGTTCCTTTGGGACAGCAGTCATGCCTTGTTTGCTGTTTTCCTGGCAAGTTGTTTCCAGTTAGAACAGAATTGGAATGGTAATTGTAATGAAACAAAAGGAGGGGAAGAACAACATGGTTCATTTTCCAAGTAAAAATATCACAGAGAAGTAATAAAATAATTTTGTGCAGAATCACTCCCCTCTTATTTATTTATCTTATCATTTTCTTTAAAGACACTTGGTTTGGGGCTAATTTAATCTGAAAAGAATCATATCCTGCAAATAATTTCTAATAAATTGTGTGTTACTGAGAACAGGTTAAGCAAGACCACTCAACCTGCATATACTGTAAAACATAGTCTAAAAAATACTATAATGTGATTCAGAACACTAGAGATCTTTTCAGTATCTTCCATTGCCACGATCCTTTTCTTTTGAATTCCCTTAAGAATATTCACACAATGAAAAGGAGATGTTTTTAAACTTCTGGATACAGTTTCTGAACAGATATCCCATTTTACAGAGTGTGAGACATAGCAGTGTAAATGCATACCTTATTCTGCAATAAGTGTAACAGAGTCCAGAAGGAACTTGTGGACATTGTACAACAGTATGTTTTTAATCTCAATCTTTGCCTAAAAGGAATAAATCACTTTCAATAAAAGTGATATAAATGTAAATGTTATTGAGGAAATGCCAAAAGTTAGTGGGAAGGCTCTGTTAAATGATTTTTTTAAATTATTTTATAGTGATGCCACACTTGTTCACAAGTTATTTTGCTAATAGTTATTAGCTATGAGTGTTTATTTCACTTTATACTAAGAAACTAAGATATTGTCTCATATTTGCTCAAAAATTGTTTTTGTTAAACAAATTTTTCAACTTGAAGATGACCAGAAGTTACTGTCATTTAGACTCTAAACACTTTTGGATGGTAGCAGATGAATTGGTTCCTGATTCTTCATTTCCAAATCATTTGATTATGCTTCTACTTATCACAAATTTCCTTTAAATGAAACTGATGCAAGTGGAAGTGTTGCTGAGAAGTCTTTCTGTAACTACTTACAGCAGACTTTTAACAATAGTGTGAGTATATAAATGTGGTTTGGAGTGAATGGATTATAGGGTAAGAAATAGCACCAAATTTCAATATACATCGTATATTTGGATTATTTGCTCACGTTATATATTTCCAATGACTAGGTACGGCACTGAAGTTCTAGCATTAAAATTAGCATTAAAAAATTGGGTTATAAATTTATCATAGATAAATTATCATAGATCTCACATACACTGTCTGCGTTTTGATGAGTATCTACCTAAAACTTCCAAGCATTTGGTTCATTTGAAAATCAGGATTAGGAACCATTCTTACAAATACATTTTCCACATCAAGCTGAAGAATTTACACATTTCATGTAGGAAGTACAGATTTGAGATTGAACTAATGATCACCATCATCCTTGCGGGCCTTAAAATCTGGGAACAGATGGAAAGGGTGTTATATACAGGTTAACCTTCTGTCTACTTTGGAATTTGAATTTCACTTTGCCATTGCTAAAGGTCTCTTTGGTCTCTCACATTCAAAGTTTTGCTCGTCTTGTGCTACGAACAAATTTTCCTTCATTCAAAATTATCTTCAATCTCTGAAGTTTTTACAAAATTTTAAAATTCAGTCTTGTTTCTATCTACCCAGTAATTTCTGACAGACAGCTAACCCTTCAGACCTCATGGAAAATGCCATATTATTTCATCTTTAAAGTCAAACAAGTAAGTTGCACGTGGGTATTACAAGTATTCCTACAATGCAGGAAAATATTGAGACATTAATAAAAATAAAGAAGTAGCAAAGTGTTTGAGCCTTCTGAATTCCTTATCATTTTCAAAATGTCTCATTCAAAGTTTAAGACATATAGGAATTTAGATGTAGTCAAATATATTTTAATCACATCAGTCAAATGAAAATATGATGAAATTACTGCATATCCCAAAGAAATGTTTTATATTAATGTCATAACAATGGTTTGCTGAATGAATATATGAAGGAGCTGCCACTTGAACCATAGCAGCACTGGAAGTTTGAGAATCAAATAGCTAAGAATAACATTGCTCCATTTTCAACATACTAAAAGCTTTTTACTCAGTGGGAAACTAAGTTATTAGAAAGGGCAGTCTAAAAATGTACTGCTAGGAGATTTGGGAGTAGTAGTCCTTGAAGTGAAGATTTAGTATTGTAGATTTTACAATTTATCCATTTTTGGTGGTTGTGATGTATGAGTCACAGGGGTAATAAACTTCAAATAGGTTGAAGTAAAGTTAAGTACTTCCCAGTATCTTCTATTAATTATCTGCGGAATAGAAGAAAAGAAATTAATGCAGAGACATAAGCTCATCTTGGAACAAAAGGGGAATACATTCTTATTGTGATGATTTTACTGAGTCTTTTTCAGAGGAGGCTGAGTGATCACGAAATATTTAACATCTATAGATTACTTTAAAAATTTCATTTTCTATCATTTTTTAATTTAAATGAGGAACGTGATAAAAAATGGAGGACAGCAGACTAAGAATACTATAAACAGAATTATTGAAGGTGTTGTGTTCTTCCCTGTGCAAAAGCTGCAGGACAGTCCTGTGCAGGTTTTACCTGCTGCAGTTGTTTCAAGACTATTTCATGCTCTTTGTTCTTTTAACCACAGAGTCCTTGTGAGAAGACTATAAAGTGAGAGAAAATTTGTCACATACATGATGGCTCTGTGATTTAGCAGGGAGCTGATATGCCATTGCCCAAGGGAATCTCTAAGCCTTTCCCTTGGCTGTTCCAGAGCTGGCTGACCAAAACAATCTGTGTTTATAGTTTGATAGAGTAAGAAAGGGGAAAACAAACCCTCCATTCTCCACACATTCCAATACCCTTCCTAACTCTTAAAGACTGATTTCCTCACTTCCTGATGATTTGGCACTCTGAAGGCTGACAGTATGAGTGGAAGATTCTTTCCCTAAAGAAGGGAAGAGTTTTCTATGTGCACAGTGCATGCAACAGATTACAAACTTGAGGGACTAACTGCTGGTTTCAGGTGACTTTGGTAGATAGAATCACAACTATATTCAAGATCACAGCCCTTTAATACCTTCAAATGCCATATCCATCTTCAGATTAACTGAAAGAAAACAGAAAATACACTTTATTCTCTTTTTAAAAATATGGTGCTTCTTTACACAAGTGTAGCCTGTGAGTATTTAAGGTCAGCTCAAAGTTTGGCATTGTAATTTTTATTCTTCAACTCATCAGCATAGCTAAAACCTTCAGACCTGTGTCTCTTTGATCATTTCGGATTTGGACACTGTCCAATACATTAACTTTCATCTGAAGCTTACAGCTTCTTGGCAACAATAACACTATTTACTTCTGCCTTGTAGAAACATCAAGAACTGGTGATAAACTGTACTGGGTCTGCGTGGCAAGGTTTTGGGTACTGGAGGCTTCAGGGGTACCAGCAAGTTTTAATATTTTCTTCCCTTGAAAAGAGTAAAATCCTTTGCTCTTTACTCCAGCATGAGGATCCTGCATTGGGATGCTCATGTCACTGTCATTCAGGAGCATCAAAATCAATACACTTGGAAAGCAAACCTATGAAGGGAAGTTGACATCATTGATCTTTTCCAGCTGTAAGAAAAACACTAAGCACAACATTGTTTGTGCAACTAAAAAATGTCTCTGATGAATAGCAATTGTCAGAAAAAAATAATCATTATTTGCAATTCCATGTGCATCCTCTGTATTTTAAGCTCTGCAGTATCCACACTTGCCAGGAAATGAACACAGTAGTTCTTAATCTTTTTAGTGAAGGCACAGATGTTTCTTTAACTAGATCCTACAGTGAATGTTAGATTGACTGGCCAATGTAGAAATGTCCAGTTCTCAGGTCTGAAAAAAATTGCTCTTGACATTTCCCCCACCAACCTGAAAGTCAGTCTGAAGCCTCAGGTGCACATGGACAGGTTAACACCCTCCATACTTCAGGCTCAGCCGAGTGCTCAGACTAGTTCTCACTCCTGTTACATTTCCTAGATCACTCTTCCACATCCCAGCTAATTATCAACATCATCTCTCCAGATAATCTTGTCAGAGGATGACTGTGTCAGCAGATAATCTTTTTAGGGGATAATCTTACCAGAGGATCATCTTGTCTCGAGATAATTGCATTACAAGGCTCAAGCGCATCAGTTCCTCCCAAGAATATGGTAAATTTTCAGAAGCAGCAATATATAGTCATAAGTTTAAAAGACATATTAAACTATGTGATATGAGTCAGCAGAGCACTGGAAATCAATGTAGAGCACTCCTGTCTCTACAAAATGTCCTACACAAAAACATTTGTGAAAGAGGGCTCTAATGAACAGCAATTTTGATAGTACAGTATATTACAGTTAAAGAGTCCTTAGTTCCCTCATTACAGATTTTAATACTTTGTAATAAAAGCTTCTCCTAGGTGAGATTCCACAGGCATTACTTTGCACTAACATTTTCTATGAGTTAATATTGCACAGGACTACAATAAATTGTAAGCCTCACAGCACTATTCTTGGGTAAGACTAGAGAATTCCTCATTTTTAGGAGTGGATTAAGACTCAACCAGTGCATCACTAATCACTAACATTAAAAAATTTCCATAAATACTGCAGCCCTTTCAGGTGTTGAAAAAGATCTAGTAATTTTCAATGCCTTTATCAGCCTGTGAAACTGTTACAGATAATGAAATAGTAGTAGTAATGGAATTAGAATTTAGGAATTCTGATCCTAAAGCCCTGTCCATTTGCACATACTCCAAAGTGCAGAGCCAACAATCACATTCAAACCTTCCTTTTTCTAGACAAAAGCTAGTTAATTCAGCATTCTTTCTGATTCTGGACCTGTTGCTGCTCTTTTCACTACATATCTCACTGACTTGTGTCCATTCAGTTATCAAGGATTACTTCAAAAAACATTGAGGATAGCTTTTTTTCTCTAGTTGAAAATGTGTGTCTATGTGAATAACAGATAATTTCTGGACAAGTGCAGCAAAATTAGAAATGACAGCATTCATTTATATTAAAACAAAATGATCCAACTCAAAAGCTACATCCTCAGGGTACACAACATTCCTTTTGCAGGAACCACCCAAATGAATGAGGATTATGACACCACTCTGGTAATCCTCCACCTTTGATGAGATATTGTTATTCTGGTCAGTGTTAGTTCCCTCACACCAGGCAGCAATGTCAGGGACGTGCTGCACTCTGTTCACACCAGCTCTGAGCTCAGCTTTTAATGGTTTGCCTGGTTTCCCAGTTTTATTTAGCAACACTTTACATCAGCTGCACTTCCCTTACAATTTATTTTTATGGGTGGTTAGAAAAACAGCCTTATCCTTCTTTGTTTTAGCCAGTTTCTACTGTTTCCTGACTTTCATTTCACCCAGGCAGCAGCAGCCATGTCATGGTGTGCCTTTACTAATTGATGCTCTCTGTTTCCACCCCAGCCTTCACCTGTGCCATGCCAGCTGCCTACTCTCAATTTGTTTGGAGATATGCTTTATTCTTTTTCCTCTGACCTCCATGACCCTATTTGTGCTACTGCAAAAAGAAGGAAGATTGTCCAACGTCCATGAATCACCTCAATTGATATTTCCAGGGCATATACACTGTTTAGAACCTCGGCCTTCACAGTTCACTACGTGTTTCCTCTGTATCTCTCCTGCACAGAGAAAACATGATTTTACTATATTACCAATTTTCATAGCTGATGTCATTTATTGTCTTGTATTATACAGAACACTTCTGTATCATATTATAAATTTTTATCAAAATTTCCAACCTTTATTCTGAGGAATAGTCTACTCCAAATATCATTTAAAATTAATCTGGGAAGAAAAATAATGCCATCTGCATCTATTAACAACTGTAATCACAAACATCAATGGCACTAATGAAAATCTGAAAGTCAGAATATTTAAATATCCTTTGCACTTATTGGGAAACCTTGGAAAACCACCATCCTCAAGGTGGGGTTAGCATGTTTTAGCTACTGAATGAGGATTACATTCTTGGTTTAGAAATAAAGCCTGAAGAAGAAAACATGGAACTCCTATCTGAGAGACAGAAAAATAGGTTAAGATTGGGATGCATTTTCACAGTGGGTTGGAACTGTTCTGATGCAGACAACTCTCTGAAGAGGTGGTCTTCTTCCTCTTCCACTCCAAACAATCATCCTCCCTGGATGATTGCAATGGCTTCATTCAGACATTTTTGTGTCCCTATGTATCCTACAATCATGGAATTTTTAGATCTGTTTCCAAAGTGGAGGCAGGAAGCCACGATTAGTTCCTAGAGGAAAGATTGCCTCTGTAAAATCAGTTTAAGAAATACATGAAACCACACCCTTATTTTTCATTCTGTTTGCTTCAGATTAAGATCTGGGGAGAAGGTTTTGCTTTTTACAAAACCTCCTCCATAAAATATCGGTCTCTAATGAAATGCAATGACAGTCACATAATTACATGACTGTCCTGCAGTGTTTTTCATAGGAGTTCATTTAGTCTGCATTTCCCTACTGAAATTTTGCATTACCAACTGACTGTTTCTGTGCACGATCAGCTGCCATTGGCCAGACTTTCATGCATCGATAATTTATCAATAATGTTAACACACCCATTTAAAGACACTTGGAATGTAGTTCTGTGCCCAGGGAGAGAGGGATGGAGATGTCTGAGTCAAAAGTTACTATGTATTGATACATATGAGCAAATACTTTTATTTTTAATGAGTTTGAGCCTTTAGTAATCTCAGAAAGGAAAAAACCCGTGGCAAACCACCGGCTCTGAAGAATCCTGAAGATGAGGAGTATAACCCTCTCTCAACTTACATTAACTGCAGCTGGATTTTAGGATGTCCCAGTACCCTGCAAATCAAAAATTATGAAAACTTAGATTTTCTGGTTAAAAAGTAAACTTTCTAACAAGTCTTTTCTCCATCATTCATATCACAGTCCCCAAAACCCCATAGATCTGCAGAAAATTCTTGTAATACACACTGTCTCCAAAATTCCAGAGTCTTTTGGGCCATCTTCTTATTTTGTCATGTTCCCTTTCAGACAGAATAGGTTTCCACAGGTATCTTCTCCCTATTGTTATGCAACAGTTCTTCTTTTCCATTTGCCAAATTCCACTGTATACTTCTATATGTACATTAGAGTACAGTTGATTCCTAAAGTTATTCCTGCTAGAAACAGAAAGCAGCATCAGGAGAGTCTTTATAGGCCAATACCAATGAAAAAATTGTATTTACAGGAAACAAAACATGATCTGAATTTCAGTTCAACCTTTTGTGTGTTGTTCATCAATGTAAACAGTTGAAAATGCTTCTGGTGAGAACAAATATTTTCAAAGGAAAGAAAAAGAAAAGAGTTTCTTCTGGTGTTGTTGGGTATGGCCTGAGTGTTTTCAAATTATATCCCTTTATGTATGAAAACAGGAGTTCTGAAACTGTATTTGTTTACTGGAAAATATAATGTTATTAATTTCCTACATCTCTACTGTCTTTTCCAAGCATACTTTATTAGCTTTTATGCATGTTAACCAATTTAAATGAGAAGTTGTGAAATGTAGAGTGGGAAATATTATAATTAAAAGTTTGTTATGACAACTCTGACACACCGAAAACTTGAAGAATTAAGATGTTAAAAATCATAGCACTCGGAGCTATTTAGCAAAACTTTCAAGATCGACAACTCTGCTTTACAAAACCTTTAAGTGTTTATTAACTTAAGTAGATTTCATAGGCTTTCTTTGATCACATTTTTTTTACAATACAGCTATTGCAAAGCATGCATCCTAATTGTTTATTTACACAATATTAATATTCAGGCAGAAGGATCATGGAAGCACAGTTAATTAAATACAAATTAATGTGGTGGAATATTTAATTATCTATTCTACACCTCACAACTAATGATTATGTAAATGCCTTGCATTTAATCTTGTTCCCAGGAAATTAACTTAATGGCCTTCAACAAATGAACATTTTGTATGCATTGCAGGACACTTTATCTAAATTTTAACAGCATGGTATTAGTTTCAGATAATAACACGATTACACAATTTAAAATGTAAATGTATACAACACTTTTGTTTCCTTGATTTTACTTCAGAATTCGGAGTGGAATATAAGAGAATTTATAGGATTGCAGCTCTGAGGCTCAGTGGGGTAGGTTTTGGCCAACATCTATTTCTCCAGTTTTGCTTTCAGCACGCTGTCAGGGCTCTCTGTTGCTCAAACACCCAGCCTGTGCCTGGAGAGAAGAACTGGCTCCCCCAGCTACAGACCAGGAACCAGAGGGATGCAACAGATACAGGAAAATATCTTACTGTACCACAGAGCTCCTGCTAAATTGCCCATACCCCAGTCTAGTAATGAATATTGAAAGCTAACCATAGCAGAGACTTTGCTCTCTTGATTGCAGAAAAAGTCTGTACCTTTCTGTAAAAAAAAAAGAGTCTCTATGTCTGATTCTGGTAGACAGTTAAAGCAGTATTTACACAGAAAATCTTCCTTGGAAAAAAACACTTTAATAGTGACATGTAGAAAATATAACAGTGCAAGGCTGTCCTTTCATCCTCCAGGTTTTTTTCACTTTTAGAGATATTAGGACCTCCTACATGCTTTAACCTTGGATTCCAGAACACTTTGGAGTGATCTCAAAAGGAGATTATGTAATTACAAGAAGAATCCTTAACTTTCACTAAAGCACATACGAGATATAGTGCCTGGGAAAAAAGGTCTCTTGTTACTAACCGTGTAATTAATATGCTCTCCAATCCAGGATTAATCTAGGAGAGCTTCTCAGGCTGAGAAGAGAGAGGGTTATTAGGGTCTTATGCACAAGCTAAAAAGGGACTGGTGATTATGACTTATGGGTCTGTAGGCCTGGGCATGCCTGTGCAGACTGTCAAAC
Source organism: Pseudopipra pipra (assembly GCF_036250125.1). Taxonomy (NCBI): domain Eukaryota; kingdom Metazoa; phylum Chordata; class Aves; order Passeriformes; family Pipridae; genus Pseudopipra; species Pseudopipra pipra. The sequence continues at coordinate 16,996,004 of NC_087562.1, read as the reverse complement.
ACTGCCTATTCCTGTCACTTCTGCTTTTGCAGAACCCTTACAGCTGGAGAAAGTCTTATTCAAAATCGGTGGAAGCCAGTGGGAAATGATCAGAAATCAAACCAAAAGAATAACAATGAGATCTCATGGCGTATTTTATAGCTTTAGAGCATTTTACCTATTTTACAAAGGCAACACAACACTAAGTTGGACAGCCAGGTAAATTTTACCCAAGTGAGAGTAAATGGTGTTTAGAAAAAAAAAAAAAGAGAAACTGTTCAAAGAATAGTTTCAGTCAAAAGTATAAAATGAAAGTTTTCAAAATTTATGTCATTTTGATATTATTTAAATTAAATGTTTCCTTTGTGAAATAGGGAAGAGCAAGAAGGCTTAAGAAGATAGAATCTCTGTTTCATTTATAAAGAATGAGAGAAAAAGAAATCTCTAGCTCTGACCAGGTACACTCATATGAATTATACATTTGCTTATCCATAGTGCTGCACTTGCTAATCATCACTGTAATTGCACTCAGGAAAACGGGAATGGAAATTTCACAGAAAAAAAATCTTTGAGTCATTTACCCATCCTGAATTCAAGGGGAATAGATATAAGTTTTAACATATTCAGCTAAAAAAAAAAATCCAGCACTAGGAGGCTCCATTTTAAAGAAGAAATTCTACCCAAAAGTCTGTTTTTTTAATGGATTTCTTACCTGGGATCTATAAACAAAGGAAATAAAAAAGGAAAAGGAAAGAACTGCACTTACCTACTAGTATAAGCTATATAATACATATTCAATTAGATAGGCCAAAACAGGTCCTTTGAACTCTAAGACACTTTGTATCTAAACTCTTGGATGCTCGTGGTATCATTCCCATTATTAAAGCACAGTACATGTTGAAGTATTTTGTGGTTTAGATTCATAAGAGGTACATATTAATTGTCATTCACTCGTCACAGCTGTCATCCAGAAATCAGTTGAATAATCACAGAGAAGTGCAGCCATAAAAGTGAGCTGATCAAATTAAAATTAATTAGTTGACATTGTGTTCTTTGTTTTGTGTGATCTTTTACAGCCATTTTCTGCAGGGTTATGTTTGTGTCTCTCAAAAAGCTTTTTTTTCCTCTGCAAAGGCAATGAGTGATGTTACCCTTGGTATGGAAAGTTCAGAATATGACATGAGTTCTTTTGTATCTCCCATTCATCCTGCTGCTTCCTGCCAATTCATCCAGCTCTCACTGCATGAAAATCCTTTGGTTTATGTTTCCTTTCTTGTTGCTTATTATTCTGTTTGTCTAACATTTAGTTTATTCTTCTTTTGAGAAAGAGGTAAACCAGGGGTGTAAACCTGCAAGGAGATGGGAAATTCTTGGAGGAGCTTGGCAGTCAGTGGAAGCTGATTACACTCAGTAACACTCCACACCTTATTGGATCAGTTGTCAGCTGAGAAGGAAAGTGGATGACAAGGAGCGGAAATAGTTATTTTTGCATATTATTTCAAAAGGCCCAATTCAACTCTCATTTAAGTCAATGGGAGATTTTCCACTGAGTTTAATGGAAAACTCTTAACGTTTTACACCATTGAGGATTTTGCCAATTAAACATCTACCTGGACAAACCTACCAAAACCAGTCAAATGAGGATTCCAGTAACTACCCTGCAGTTTAGTCCCCTTACAGCACCCATCTCCACCAGGGAATGTGTTCCTCACACACTCATCAGGAGAGCAGATCCTACTGAGCTCAGAGTTGGAAATAAAGGAGATGATCTAAAACTGGAAGTATTTTAATGGACCTCTGTATAAAATGAGAAGTTCTCCCACTGGCATATGATATCAGAAGCCTTTACAATGTGTAGAAACCAAAAATACAATGAAAGAATATATACCTCCATACTCTATTAAATACATATTAAACTACAGTTGAATCAAAATTCCCCATTTGAAGAGGCTTTAGAAACTTTCCACGCCTCTATTAGACTAATGTATTCTTCAGAACACCACCTATTTATGTGGAACATTCCTCTCCCTCTTCCTTTCTCCTTCATCTCCGCTGTCTTCCCCTTAAAACAATTCTTGATCTCCTTTCCCAGACCTTCATTTCTTGATCTCCTCTCCCAGACCTTCACTCTGCCCTTCTTTTTATATTTAGTCCGTGGAAGAAAAAAAAAAAAAGAGAACTAAGAATGTAGCGGCTGCTATAAAGTTTTTGGGGAAGGTATGTGGAGAAGGAGTTCTCAGGGTAGAATGTTGGGGAGGGCCAGTAAAGGGATTAATTAAGACTCTGCAACCCCTTTCCTGCTTCCAGGCTCCCTCTGAATCAAGATAACTGTTTGCATTAACACATTCAGGAGAAATTAATTTCCTTTAACTAAAAGGACACAGGAGAGCAATGCAGTTCCCATCATATGTGGTTATCTTTGACATCTCAGACTAAATGATCCAGCTGTTTTCAGCTAAGTCAGCTCAGGTTTGACTTGGACATCAGATCAGAACTCCCACTGTGGCATCCACACTGAGACACACTAATAGCTCTGCCTTGAGGTCGAGTGGGCACTTTTCTTTTGCTGAGTGAAACAGGTTTATATTCTGCTCTCCCTCCTGCTTACCATTCTCACAGTCTGGGCTCTCTTTTCCTGGCACCAACCATCTTTAGAAACCAGATTAAATAGGGTTTAGCCCAGAATCACCAACATCACTTCTTCAAATAGTTCAGCTTCACAGTCATAAAATAGCAACTACTCCTTGGATTATGGCAGCATATTCTTGAGCCCATGTAATCTTAAAACATACATTGCAGGGCTCTAATTTTCAATGACTGTCAGGCACCTGTTTATATTTATGTGGTGTGTTGACATTTCAGTTGTCCTGCAAGGACTTTCACATTGATTTGGACAGAACACTTCAAAATTTAAAAAACTTAGTGTGTGAAAAATCATTGCAGCATGTCCCCACTGCCATTTGCAGAGAGGAGGCAAATATAATTCTGTACCACCCCTAGACTTTTACATCTTTGTGAATAAAATGAAACCCAGACTATCCAAAAGCATTCAGCTTTTGTGTCAATCCAGTCCCGTTGGAAACATTGGTAAACGCCAAGAGTTTTTAAAAGCAGCAGGATTAGGTCAGTGCTGAGGACCTTTGCAGATCTCTGTTAAATCAGCAGCTCAGCTTCTATATGGTCAAAGAACCACAGCATCAAATTTCAAAACTGATGGCTTTTCTACACTTTGTGGCTTTTTTTTTGTTTAGGAAAAAGTTGCATAAAGAAATGACTGCTGAGGTGGAAAAAAAACAGTTGAATATTTGTACACTTTTTCTGCTACTAGGTTTTCCCTTTACATTTCCTTATTAGTTGAGAAACAATTGTAATACTTGAGCAGTCAGTGAGTTCACTTTATTAACAATTCAAACATAATATGAAGCCAATATATTTAACATTAGTTACTAACCTTCTGCAAATTTAAGCTGTATTTTGCTCACTTAATTAGGTAAACTGCATGGTTTTTCTTTTACTCGTTCCTCTTTTTAATATGAAAGCAATAAAAGCACCATAGGGTGCATTGTATTTTAAAAAATGTATTAGAATTTATATTTTTTCTATGAATTGTAAATTGTTTGGAAATTTTTTCACCTTCACTATTCTTATGATTCACAATAAAATATGTGATCCCTAATGCAACCTTTTTAAAAAGTGACTTCACCCATCCTGTAACTAATTAATTATGAACATAATCTGTTCTAGTGACAGTTATTTTTTAACAAAGCTTTATAATGCAAATCATGGCATTTACATTTCTATTCAAGGGATGTCTACATTTAAACTCTCACACAGGATATTGCCTAAGAATCAATCCACTATTCTCTCTCTTTTTTTTTTCACTTTCTACTCTTTCCTTTGCAGTTCTCGTTTTCTCTTGAAATGGAACAAAACATTGCTAATTTGGCTCGAGCCTTTCTCCTCTTCTTGGTATTTTCCTCCCTTACTCTCACTGCAGACTGAGTGGATCAAGCTGTTGAATGTAAAGCCAGAGAGCATTTCACTATACATGAAATGAAGGAACATCATGCTGGGACAGTCACCTTCAACATCGTGCATTCAGTCTGAATTTACAGTAATAGACTCACACTCGGAGGACACTTGCTGTGTTTGTTTGCAAACTAGTATGCAGTACTTACAAGTCTGTGGTTTTATTGACATATTCCTTTCCTTTCCTGTGGTTTTTAATTGAAACCCCCACTGCTCAGCCGAGCTCCTGGAAGTCAGAGAACAGAAGTTTTGCGTTTAGTTTAGCATTTAGACAAGATGAACGCATGCAGCAGAGTTCTGCTGGTCGATTGTGAAATGCATGGTCCAGGGCTGCTGGAGTTTTTGTTTTGATTAAGAGTCATGGTATGTGTATGGAATTTGCACTAGGAAGTCAGATCATAGAATCCCAAAATCAGCTGACTTGGAAGGGACCCACAAGGATTATTGAGTCCAGCTCCTGGTCCTGCACAGGACCATCCCCAGGAATGTGCTCAAGAGGATCATCCAAACCCTTCTGGAGCTCTGGCAGCCTTGGTGCTGTGCCCACCGCCCTGGGGAGCCTGGGCAGTGCCCAACCAGCCTCTGGGGGAAGAACCTCCTTCAAATATCCACCCTACCCTTGCCCTGACACAACTTCAGGCCATTCCTGGGGTCCTGTCACTGGTCACCACAGAGAAGAAATAAGTGCCTGCCCCTCCTCTTCCTCTCAAATCAATGTTTAAGGAAATGTCTTAATGTGTAGACCAACACTGAAATAAATATCATTTTAATATTACTTGGTTAATTAGAAAAGTTTTTTCTATAAGGTGTTTGCTTCCTGATGCCTCATATACACTGCTGACTGTCCAACATGAGAGTTCAGTACACAGCCCTTTGAGCTGTGACTTGGCCAGCCAAGGATAATTCTTCATTCTGTTCACTCTCTGGATGAGCTGAGAGTGAGCCAAGAATAGCCCTGTATATCATAAGGAAAGTATCATTTCTTAAAAAATGTTACAGTGTTCTTCACCAGCATTGTGGAATAATTCCACTTTAGGTACTAATAATGTAAAAAAAAGCATGTGCAAAACTGATGTGACAAAAACTGATAGACAAAAATCATGTAAATCTAAACCCACATTTCTAGGCCCAGGTATATCTCTTGAGTTAAAATTCCATGGGCTTATACTTTTGTCTTATTGTATGAGTTAAAATCCACTAAAAACATTTATGACCCAAGGGAATGGCACAAAGCTTTGTCAGGGAATATTTTAGTTGGATCTCAGGAAAAGGTTCTTCCCCCAGAGGCTGGTTGGGCACTGATCAGGCTCCCCAGGGCAGTGGGCACAGCCCCAAGGCTGCCAGAGCTCCAGGAGGGTTTGGACAATGCCCTGAGGGACAGGGTGGGATTGTTGGGGTGTCTGTGCGGGGCCAGGAGCTGGAATTTCATAATTCTTCCAGCTCAGGATATGATTCTTTTGTTATACCTGTGTAGTTTTCACCTAACTAGAAGAGCAAGGCAACACAAATAGCACACAATTATGTCCAAAATAGGCAACTCATGTCCATCAATAATGATTTAAACCACCTGTGACTCCTGAGGGTTTTCTGCAGGTGTGACTTGTCCTTAAAGCAGCTCCATGGCAAAAGCTGCATGTGATGAAGATCTGCCAGCTGTGGGTACAGTTTCCACTGCCAATGACAAAGTAAGCATGTTTTATTATTGTCATTCTGCAGAAGCCATGAACTGTTTCAGCTGCTGTTATACACACAATTCTATCTTTTTAACAAGGTCAGCCTGGATACCCTTTAGTGAATTTCTTACTGCTCTGCACAATTAATTAAACATCTCCCTGTGCCTTATATGCTGACCAAAACCATCTCTTTCCACCCAGACACTAGTCAGCAGACTATATGATCCTGTGCTAAAACACATCTCACTTCTTCCTATGATTAAATGAATGGATTTTCTTCCTTGTATTTCAGTATGAATTGAACCAACTTGCCTTGAATGCAGATGGGAAATAGACTCTTTCAAGAATTCCTCCTGTTGCATTATCACCCTTCAACCAAGTAGCCAGCAGAGGCTTTGCAGCACAGAAAAAAAAAAAGCCAACCACCACCAGCATTTGTCAAATAAATGTCTGTTAATGAATAACATAAAAGAGCCCATGTTCCTCAGTTGTAAATAAGAGAGAACAGAGAAGTGTGAAAAGAACTCTGCTAGAGAAACAATGAAATATTAATAAACTTGGGTAGGAAGCCTTGCTAGGTGAGGAATTAGACAAATACATCACTTGCTTTCTTTATCTTCCCCCAGGACCATGCCTACAAGAATTGGTATTGACCTATGAGGTAAGAAACACACACAGTAAAAACCCACAACAAACAATCCACAATATTAGAGTCCAGTTCACACCACAGACCACTGCACAATTAAGGAGCTTACAAGGATAGTAATATGACAGTGAAAAACCTCCTATTTGTCCTGTATTAAGCCTGGGAATCACATATACCCCATCCTGATAAACCTTAATATTCCTTTCTTTCTTTTGCTCCCATACTTTTAATCATACCTGAAGAATTGACATGACCAGATATAAAAGGAAATATTAAAACTATCAAAAGAGTCTCCAAATATCTGGACTTTTTAACAAGCACATTGGTAAATTGTTGACTTTTTCCATATGAAGCACATTACCAAATACATATTTTTTTGCATGACTGCTGTGGTGTGCACATGTACTCTGAACCCTTGTGCTGGACCAAGCATTAAAATACCTGAGGAGCAATTATTGATTATTTGGGTGAAAAGGAGAACTAGTCATTGCAGCCTAAAGGATTAGGCTCACTGCTCACTTCTTACTGACAAATACTGAATTTTAAAAAGAGGATCACAAAGATAACCAGGTTCTTTCAGTTTTCTACATATCAAAGCTGGAAGGTATAAAATTACTATTTTGTTTGAAACCGAAACTCTTTTAAACTGAAATGGTAATCCACTGATTTTACCAGTGGAATGCCAGAATATTTAAGAATTTGCAAATATCCCTGTCAATGTTGCTCATTATGCAGGAAATAGACTATAACAAAATGACATTGTAAGACAGTGTGCCGCTCCCTTGAGGGATAAGTGGGAAACTGCTGCCAGGAGCCCATTGAAATTCCAGCATGAGAAGAACTGCCAGCTGGCTGTCCACGACAGAATAAGACAAAAAAACCTCTATTTTCTGCCTATCACTATAAGAGCAGCCATTTGGCTTAAGTCCATTCAAAATCAAATATCCAGATGGGAGACAGTTCCCATTTGTCCCTTTAAGGGTTAAGGAAGGTAAAGCAAAAGGTAAAACAACTATGAGGTTATTATTGCATGAAAGAGCTTCTTTGACTGGGGAGTAGAAGGGAGAAAAATCTCTTGCTGCACTGCTGTAAATAAGTGGCAGGCTGGTATGTGCTGGCCAATAGGATCTGAAAGACAGTAAGTGAAATAAAATCTATTTTTTACACTCCAGTGCTGATGTTCTGGTGTATTTGCTGCATTGTTGCTTTTTTATACAGAAAAAAACCTTATTGTTATCTAGACACTGTCCCAATTAACCTACATCTGTTTTAAAGGCATAATTTTTTCCAGTGTGTTTTTCATACAGTTTCCACAATCAGACTGTAAAGGGGAATTCAGATTGTCCTCCTTCAAATGAGCTTTTAGTGGAGGAGACTGAGGGGAGAGCCCATAACCAAATCTGGCTTCCTCAGGAGGGGTAGGAACTGATGATCTCTGCCCTATGTGAGCAATGACAGGACCCAAAGGAACAGCTGGAACTGTTTCAGGGCAGGCTCAGGTTGGATCTCAGGAAAAGGTTCTTCCCCCAGAGGGTGGTTGGGCACTGCCCAGGCTCCCCAGGACAGTGGGCACAGCACCAAGGCTGCCAGAGCTGCAGGAGGGTTTGGATGATCCTCTGGGGCACAGGGGGTGACTCCTGGGGTGGTCCTGTGCAGGGTTAAGTGTTGGACAATATCCAGGGAAATATGCTTATTTGGCGACTTCATGGCTTCTCCTTCCTACTGGCTGGGAAGGGTTTTCCATTTCCTTTCTCCTTTGTCTCTTGCCATATTTCATTTTCCCCCAAAGAACCTTTCACATTTGGAGCCAACGTCTGTCACCAGCTACAGCTCACACCAAAAAATCTTTGTGCTTCCCACCCTGTCTCAACATCCTTTCTGCAGCAAGACTTGGAGGCCATACCAGTGGCTCACACTGGGATGAGAGAGCCTTGGATTGAAGACACTGTAGAGAAAAGGTGGACAAGGGCAAGGCAGGGAAAAGGAAGAGTCCTCTGTGTCCTTCTACGCTGTTTTCGTACAGAGGGCGGCAACTTTTACTTACATATTTCAAAATATTTCACTGTCAGGGAAAGCCACCACCCTGGCTTTGAGCTTCACTGGAGATGAGGAACCTGAGCCACAGCTGTGGGTTCCTAGTCCTGGGAAAATCTCATCTGTAAATGCTTTCAGCTCAAATTATGCTATGGATACAGCACTTGAGGATGGTACCTCACTGAGGGGAAGGACACAGAGCAAACTGACCTCTGGTCATATCCAGAATGAAGAACTTGCTGCCTTCACAGCTGGTAGAAAACTACAATGGGAAAGAATTCCATAAACACAGGAAGATAGCTGCCTTCTGGGAAAAATATGCAGGAAAAGGTAGAAAATATAGCCTTGGATTAGGATGGTTTCCATCTTTTCAACAAAGTTTGAGCAAAGAAATTTAACCCCTTATGCCACTGCATTCATGACTCTTATATTTGGGCATTAGCTCCAGTCAATTCTTTGAAAATAAATGACAGCTGAATAAATGACTGATGGTAAACTGTAAGTTTGCTCTCATTTTTTCTGTAATGATGGTTTTATCCTATCCATTTATTTATGATAATTTAAATGCTCTATCTGCCTGCTCTATAATGCAGACTTATTATGTTGTCTCATTATTGTGGAAAAGATACACACACACACAAAACCCCAATATTTAAATTAAAATACAAACTAGGATAAAAATATCTATGCTGATGACCTATATTGCAGAGTATATTATTTTTCTTTCTCATGTATGGTAAAAGGATTGGAATATCTGATTTATTCTGTATTTAGAATTCAAAAGGAGGCTTATTTGCAAGGTAACAGACAAAACTTTCTTAGCTGAATCCTGAAAGATTTTTCACAATGCAACATGTGATGGTAAAGGAGGCCTTATTTCTCTCTGACCTGCACTAGCCATCCTTCATAGAGGCAGAGATCCTTCCTTCAATCATATAGATCAATCTGAAGGTAGAATACAGTCACCCTGTAAAAATAAACTCCACAGTGCTCTAATACATCACATTTCATGGCTGACAAGGAACAAGTATTCTTAAGAAATTTGCATTTAAATCATCTGCCCATGATAAATGCCGTGTTTTTCATTTATCTTGAAAGGGACACATAGTTACCATGGTTTAAACTCCAAAATTTGAATCAAGGATTGAGTCATAAAACTGCAACAGAGGATGGATAGAGAAGTCCCTGGCTCTACTCAAATATCTCAGCTTCCATGGATTGCAGGGAATTTTATACTGAGCCACACTCCTAGATCATTTCAACCTATGAGGCTCACAAATATAGATACAAATTGAAAAGGCACTTAGAAAGAACTCTAGTTCTTTACACCTCCCTCTTCAAATCAATCACACCCTTTGAGGATGTTTGCAGGGCTGGACCTCTGTATAGCCTCATAAAAGAAGTTGAAATTTTACACTTTGGTTACCTACGCCTTTCCTCAAGACTCGTTTTGCAGCACACCTCAGAACTGGTACTGCAGTCCCAGTGCACTCAGACCCACTCTGGGTGCATATCTCTGTGCTATATTCCATGCTTACATGGAATGCTTTGTGGCCTGTACTGTCTGGAGCCAGTGAGGTTGGCATAAAGCTGGATAAACTCAGCTGGATAAACTCAGCAGAAAGTTACCAATATTTTCCTTCCCGGGCAGGAGGTCACTTCAGGCCAGGGAGGCTGGGCAGAAAGTTCTGTCCACCCGTGCTCTGTGTCTCCTCAGGGTTAGAGTTGTCTCAGGTGTTAAGGCCAAGCTCCCTGGCCACTCCCTGGTGTTTCTCTCCACACCCATTCCTGATCTCCAGGATCCCTGAACTTTTTTCCAAGACCACTTTTCCTCTTCGCAAATCCTTCTTTCTGCATCGACTCTGCTTTCCAGAACCCGATCTTCCCAATTCCATAGCTCCTGTGCAGAAGAACAGTGGTGCTCAGCTCCCTGCTTGACAGTTCTGTGTCATATCTCTATATTAATAAACTGCAAGATTTGGGACATGACACTTCTCCTTAGTCCAATTGTCATTAAAATTTACAGGCAGTCCATACAGCAAGGAGCCAGCAAGGAGCAAACTCGTGTTTGAAAGTTCCAAAGTTTAATTTAGAATATCTGTCCACATGTGCACATACTCCCAATTATCTGCCAACTGCTAGTGTTCCAAATTTAAGCTATTTTTTTGCGTACAAAATATTATTAATATATTTCCTTCCTTCCATTTCGCTTTCAAATTGCAACTTGGAGGGCAGTCTGCTTTGGGTTTATTCCATCACTTTATTAGAGGAGTCAGAAATTCCCAATCCCAAGTTTAATAATTATTAAATTACTGATATCCACCTAATATAATGCCATTTACTTGAAGTGTTTAATACTTCATTTGTCAGGTCCAACATGAATGGACTGTAGGTTCCCTGAGGGGAACAAATGGCATCATCTTGACATTAACATACGTGGGGCCAAGACTGTGCCTTAAAGGTTAAAAAAATTTGGTAGGGTGCCTGATCTGTGGCTCCACTGGCAGCAGAAGCTCATTCAAACCCCCCAGAGGCCATGCTGTGAACACAAGCTCTGTGTTGCTGGACTCCTTCAGGGAGATTGATGCTGCAGTACAGCCCCTGGACAGTTCCTTTCATGTATCCAACACCAGTTAGGACAGACTCTGTCCTAAAAGTGAGGGAACCCCCTTTCAGCTTTATGGAAGCTGTTGTACAATGATGTAAACATCATGAAGTCTTGATTTTAAAATGTTAATTTATCTTCCCAAATTACCACACTCACATATGGCTCATAATTGCAGTATCATGGAGTGTCAATTGAGCAAAACAGATGTATTTTTCAAAAAACTGTGACACTGTTTGCAAAAGCACTCTATTCTCCATGGGTGCACATGCTGCTTCTACCTTCTGCTCCAGTACCTACATATTGATACTGTTCAACTAAATGCAGATTTTCTGCTTCAAGTATATACAACATTAACATTCAGGGCAGCAAATCATTCTGAGAGTGTTTAGATGTGGATAATGCTGAATAAACCAGTGAAAGCAAATGCCTGTGAATGAAGTAACAGACCAGAATTTCCTATGGAACCCACAAGAAAGCTAAACCAGGATATTCTGATATATTAGATTATTCATAAATTAGGAAAAAAATTAATGAAGTATAAAATAGCTCCAGGTATAGTAGTTAGGAATGACAGCTTTGGTAAATTAGGATCTTGTCCCATTAGGTTTTAAACCTGTGACTTCACAAGGCACTCTCTGGTAGCTGGTTGAATGCTGAATTGCTCTGCAACAACTCCATTGTCCTTAACGAGCTGTAAATTTGGTCTCAGTGAGGTCCTTGTCTAAGACACGTTTTCTTGCATAGTCCTACCTGAAAGGTGCTGTGAGTTCTTGATTAAATCGTCCTGGAGCTCTAGGCTCATCTTTCGGTTTGGAAAAGGCTTTGCAATACATCAGCTGTTGGATATCACCTGGGTACTGTTATTCCAACCAGGATCTGCTTTGCTGCAGAGTCGCACTATTACATGAATACCACTCAGGAAACATCAAGGAAATCAGAGTTATTTAGTGCATTTCAACTCACAGAACAGGAACTTTTTTTGTAGAAGGTGTTTAATTCTTGCATTTTGCAGAACTCTTGCCTTCCAGACCCACATTGGTTTTAGCTGAATAACTTGGGTTTCAGACAACTTTCTCTTGTTTTCTTTCTTTTCTGAAGGAAGAGTTTATCTACCTTTCAGAAGTATAAACACATTTTCTCTCTGTTTTGGTTGTTGGGTTTTTCTAATACAAATATTACCTTTAAGAAAAGATATGTTTGTAAATTCTATTGTTAAAGAAATTGACTGCTTGATAGTTTTAACTCTGTGGTGTGAAAGGATATCCACTTTCAAAAATTGCATGAAGAAAAATCAAAAAAATTTCCATTGTAAATACTGTTACATTGAACTAATTTCTCTCATTCCTAATTACCATTCTTAATTGCTTGCTGTGCAACTGGTCATAGTGTTCAGTAGATCAAAAGCAATCTCATGCAGTTACTTTTTGATCTTTATTACTTTAAAGTTTAGCTCTCCAATAGTTCAGAATGAGTTTTTCATTGCATTTCTGTCTATCTTCGTGTGTTTTCTTGCAGCAGAATTTATAGCTGTATCTTTCTCACGTAAAGAAGAAATCTCAAGGTGATGGATGCAGAAGCAGTTCTGAAGCAGTGTGATTTACTGCTGTTATCTTGGAGCTCTTTTGTATGCAGTGCTCCCTTGGGAGTTGGATGAAGTGAGAGTTGGGCCTGAACCCTGATGCACAAGCAGGAGGTTCTTATCAGGTACAAGATGAAATAATAAGAAATAATAACCATATACAGGAAAAAAGAAAGCATAATAGTTTTGCCTTTGTAAGAATATGATTCTCGTAAATACCAGTATTTCAAATCTCTAGCAGTACTTTACTTGGTATGGGGATTCCTTAAAATTTTCCCCTTTTGGCTTTTTTGACACATTTTTAATTGGGCCTTCTCTTAATGGAGATTATACTTAATTCCATGAGAAGAGGATGAAAGCAGGGGTCAGTTCCCTTTAACGTCACCTAGTAATTTATAGAATTGGGTCTATTATCCCCGCACCAACCCAGGCCAACCTCTGCCTTCCTATAGAAGTGGATAGAGCAATATACTGAAACACTGGAGATTGCTGTGGTACTCCTGGATGTGTTTAGGGAAGTTTATACCCTTCTCAGGTCCTATTTTTCTCTAATGTAGGTATAATAATACCAGATTTCTCTCTAAGCATTTGCAAAATACAATACAGTGTGGGTAGTGTTATTATTATAATATCATTTCACTACAAGTTCTGTAACATATATTTAGCTTCTCTTAATGTACAAAAGAACAAATCAGATGTGGAGTCTGCAGTTCCCAGTATATAAAGACATAGTGAAAACACCATCACTACCAGGAACAAGGTTCTGCCACTCACAGTTGTACTTCAAAATGCAACATTATTGTGTTTGAGAGTCTGATTTTCCATGGCAGAATATCAGCAATGCAGATAAGACTCTGTACTGGCATCTTTTATAGCTCATGCCACTAAGAGATCTGGGACACAATTACAGATTTTTATCCTCTCAGTCCTATCAGATATGAAACTGTGAACCTGCTCAAAATGTCACCATTGGAAACAAAAGGCAAAACTGATTTCTTTTACTCTGTAATGTGTTACCATCCACTGTGTGGCTCAATTCAATTTTTACAAGGCTTCCTTATGAGGTGCAAGGAACTGATTTATGAGTCCACATTAAAGCCTCCCTCACTCTTGAGATTCTGGTTAAATATTATATGATATGACACAAGTATATTGAAAAATAGAGTTTCAACTTCTTATTATGGGCTTTTGCTTGCTACCCTTGCAGCACGTTCATTTCAGACTGTGCAGAATGTCCTGCATTTCTATTTTTTATGTATCTCTGGTAAATGTGAGAGTTCAATTTGATACAAGGCAATATATTCTCTCTCAAACAAAAGTTACCAGATAAGATCCTAGGAAAAGTCTTCATCTTCTGGAAGTGCCTCATGTATTACTATGGGCAAGTAGAACTGAATATTTTATCACACGCTATTATTTTGGATGAAACTTTGATTTTGGATGTGTTTCTGTGCAATGGAACTACGTGATAGCACGTTCCAGACAGATTCAGCATTACACAGCGACAGTGAGGTTTACACACGATTGCTTGGATCTGTATCTCAAAATCTGTTTGAGTAACAGAAAAGCTTGGTTTATTTTTGCTTCAGAGTGTTTATAAACAGCACAGATTGTTCCTAGCCCTTCCATGGCCACGAGAATGCATTATAGCATCTGTTCTGATTGGGTTTCTGACTCCAGGAAGGTTTTGAGTGAAAGCACACGGTATTTAACCACTGCTCTTGAGAAGTAACCAACAGGCATTGAGCCTGAGGAAGAATCACAGAGAGAATCATGGAAGCATGGAATGCTTTGGGTTGGAAGGGACCTTAAAGCCCATCCAGTCCCACCCTCTGCCATGGGCAGGGACACCTTCCACCAGCCCAGGTTGCTCCAAGCTCCGTCCAACCTGGCCTTGGACACTTCCAGGGATGGGGCAGCCACAGCTTCTCTGGGCAACCTGTGCCAGGGCCTCGCCACCCTCACAGCCAAGAATTTCTTCCCAATATCCCATCTAACCCTGACCTCCATCACTGTGAAGCCATTCTCTCTTGTCCTTTCACTCCTTTGTCAATAGTGTCTCTCCATCTTTCTTGCAGGCCCCTTCAGGTCCTGGAAGGCCACAATTAGGTCACTCCAAAGCTTCTCTTCTCCAGGCTGAACAATCCCAACTCTCTCAGCCTTCCCTCCCAGCAGAGCTGCTCCATCCCTCTGCTGCTCCTGGGGCCTCCTCTGGACTCTCTCCAGCAGCTCCATGTCCTCCCTGTGCTGTTCCCCAGGGCTGGAGCAGCTCTGCAGGGGGGGCTCACGAGAAGGACAGGACACAGAATGTGAGAAATCAAAGTTTTATTGTCCCATACCATCAACCAGACAATGTACATGGGAGAGCAGTGATGAGGTCAGGAATATGAATTACATGAGGAAAACGGGGGTTACAGCTTTGAGAATCATCTGTACCTAGAATTCATCCCTACATGGCATAGCTGTGTTCCAGATCTCAGCATAATAAAAGACTAAACCGAAAGTTCACATTCCAGAGCGATCTCTCAAGGAATAAGTAAGGATACATCCACCTAGGAGATGCATGTGCTCAAGGAAGCCAATTTTAGAATGGTATATGACATATATTAAACAGCAGCTCTGCATTCAGGAGCCAAGAAAATTCATACAGGCTGTGGGGAATAATTAATAAAGGAACTGGAACCTTGGACGTGAATTATCCCACTGTACATGGGGTCCATTCATATCTTCTTTATTACATGCAATGTTCATATCTCTAAAAAGGACAAAATAGACCTAGGAAAGATTAATAGTGTTATCAGAGATATGGAACAGCAACTCTGGTGAGGGAGGCTGAGCAAACCTGGGTTCACAGCCTTGGAAAAGTCATGAATTGCAATAAAGAAGGCAAGTAAGGACTGCTGACTAGTTCTTACAACAGAAAACTGATAAGGCAGGAGGTTTAAAGAAGGAAAAAATACCTTTTTCTACAATGCAAAATTCATGCTGTGCCACAAGGTGCTTTGCATGCAAGAACTTAAATAGTTTCAAAGAATAGATATACAAGTGGCACATAATAGTATGTTTAAATATAGATATTGATATGATGCTCATGATACAATTTCTGCCTTAGAACATCTTTAAAGAGTATTTGTGCAGAAGATGGGAGCTTGTATCTGGGAAAACATTAATATATTTCTTCCCTATCACTCACTTTTGTAAGAAATATCCCTTTTGCCTGAGTCAGGGTTGATATTCTTCTGTCCACCACTATTGCATGAGTCTCCACAGCACTGACACTCAGTTTCTTACTTTTTTAAAATTTTTTTTAGCTGTAATAATCTTCTTGTCATAGTCAATTGCAAACACATTCATGGCATGTTAGAGTTAAATCACAAGTGTTCTTAATTTAAAAATTATTAGCATACTACATAATTAATTAGACTTTTACACTTCAGTGAGTTTTGGTTCCCCAAAGAAAATTGAGCACAGAGAATATAATTTGATTTAATTTTTTGTCAAGGTTTAATCTACCTGAAACATTGTTATATTTCAGGGGAAGGATAAACTGCTTAGACCTTGTCAGAATTTCTTTAGTGGAAGCAACATTTATTTATCTGAATGTTAAAATAGAAATAAGTCATTTTAAAAGAATGTTTTATCTCTTTCAAACTTAAAAAAAAAAAAAGATTTTATATATAGAAAGATATAAAAGCAAGGAATACATTCAGACAATATCCAAGATATGTGTGTTGCCAACATGTAAAAGTTGTGACAGAAGTGGTTATTCTACCAGAGCTAATTAAACACTTAAAATACAAAATTGAATGGAATAAGTGAGAGGAGTAAAGAAAATAAATGCTTTAAGAACTGCTAAGTAGGTGAAGAGGACTTAAACCTACCAAGGATGTTTAATGGCCAGAATTGTTCATTTAACATCAGGTGTTTGAGGAGTCTGTGCTGCTGACAACTGATGTTTCCTGTTTGAATGGAAACATCACAGTGGTGAGAAGAATTAACAGCAAAACTCTCCTGAGCCTCTGCTACTACAAACCTGAAGTGGCTGTAGTTATCCATTATCCATTACGGATATGGATATGGAGCTGTAGCTCCATTATCCATCAAAACCAAGACTGAGAAGCCCAGACGATTTAAAAATTCTTATCCTTTTTTTGCTTCTAGGTCTGACATGCCTCTAAAATGTTTCTCTTTCAAATGCAGTTACATAGATAACACCACAGGCACACACAGGAATATCCCAGAATTTACAACAATGTTCGTGTTATGCTGAGCCAGAGCTGATCAAGTTCTCTCAAGACAAGATGAACCAGATAAAGTAGTGCAGAAACGTTTGGAAGGTCCCCTGCAGAGCAACCTTGGGCAGTGAGAATGCTGAGCCTGAGCTAATCAGCCCTTCCAGACAAACTCCCACTCCGTGCAGAACTGGTCTGGGTGTCCTTGCATTGCTGTTCCACATGACTGAGCATCCCATTTTCTAAAACAGGGACTTAACACTTCCTTTTCTGTGAAGAGTTTTAAGGCAAAGAGCATCAGGGAAGGCAGAGCTGATTTTCTATTATTCCGTGATCTGCCTTATCAAATAGTCTGTCCAGTTAAATAACAGGTACAGATGGATTAAAATTCCCATCTCCAGTGCACTGAATGCCAGGTGAGAGGTGATGAAACACTGGCACAGGGTGCCCAGAGAAGCTGTGGATGCCCCATCCCTGGAAACATTCCAGGTCAGATTGGATGGGGGTCTGAGCAGCCTGACCTTGCTGCAGAGGTCCCTGCCCACGCTGGGGGGGTTGGACTAGATATTCCTTAAAAGTCTCTCCCAACCCAAACTAGTCTATGACTGTGATTCTGTGAGGAAAAGATGATACAAGAGCAGGGCTATGTTGATCTGTCCTAGAGCTGGCACACGAAGCAGAGGTCCTGCTCACTGCCCCAGTTGTCACACGTGTGGACTGCCCATCTTTGGCAGAACTTTCAGGCCTTTTCTACTTTTGTTCTCTTCTTTTGCTTTGATATTAACAATTATTTTTCAACTGCAGCAAGACTCAAAGCACTTGAGGGGTACGTGCAGCCAACAAAGATGCTTTTTATATAAAAAGCTGGAGGGAAGGGTTAAAAATACTAATAAAAGGGCTCCAGTCTTCAATGTTACAAAGACTGAAGAGCAAAACATCAGCCCCAAATGTGTTGGATGGTATAAACTATTCATTTTGTGGATGGAAGGTAATTCTGAGTCCTCAACTGGGTTGATTAAATCTGAGAAGAAATCTATAATTGAGCAGTTCAGTGCAAGGCATTTTTTTAAATAACTATCAGGTAAACTACATGTTTTCACAACCGTAGCAAATAAACAAAAATATTCCTGTGTTATAATATACTTTATAACCATTCTGCCCCTAGAGGATCATTCATTCCAAATGAACAGTTTGTTGTTAATTCTCAGTTTTACATGCTGCTGTAAGGAAGCTTTGGAAGAGAGAAACATTCTATATTCCTAAATATGTAGACAAAGCATTGTCTTCTCCCATGGCCATAACTCTCTGTAGCCTTGTTTATCTTAATCTGACTGGAATGAAAAATTTCTCAGAGGAGGAACCAAATAAATAATTTGAATAGAGATTATTAAACAGCGAAAGCATTCAAAAATCAACTTTTCTGTCTTGGAATTAATAGTATTTTTGAAATGTTTTCCAACAATCGTTCAGCACAAAATACACAGAATTGTCTTCTATAGCAGTGACCAGGAAAATGATATTTTTTTTACTAGATAAAAGCTAACCCATTGAGCTAAAGTGCAGTCTCTGCCTTTTCTTTCCCCCTTCTGTTTTATTTCTTCATGTGCTTTTTCACAGAGTGGAACATCATCAATAAACCAGTGGTGAGTTCCCCCTCCTCTTTCTTCCTCTTTCCCCACACAGTAGTTTGAGAACTCTTGGGATACGAGAAGGTATTTGCTCTATAAAACCACAGGTGTAGAAAAGGGGTGAATTTTGTGTGGCCAACACATATTTCAAAATACCAGTGATGCCTCATAAAAGCACTTTAAAAACCTGCCCAGGAAATCCTGCTCCAAGGCTTTAGGAGTCAGCAGCAGAGCAGGAAAGCTTGCTCTGAGCAAGGTATCTAAGCTCCAAGCTCAGCTTAGGTATCTCATATTCTCAATTGACATCCAGCTCTCAGCAAAGATACTTTCTCTAATAAAATCAGCTCAGACCCTCAGTCTCACCATTGCCCCATTTGTTGCCAAGCCAGCCAAAAACTTGTTAAAGAATAATCACACATGTGAGCAGAAAGCCAGATAGGACTTTATTGGCCTATTTTCAGTGACGTGCTGCAGCAAAGACTGTGGTGGCATTACAATGTTATTTCAGATCAGGAATGCTTCAAAATCATTTATTGTGAATACAAACACTGTGACAAGTTGCCACTCTGTGTGCTTAGCAGCTTTATAAAGTAAAAATTTTGTTCTATCAAAGCCACTTATACAGCAAATGATACTTGTCTACATGACTGGCTAAATCCTACCAAATTTATTCTTTTTAAATCAGATGGAGCTGATGTAAAATCTGTAAGACAGTGCTTCTTCTTTGTTTTTACTTTAGTCAATATTTAGCTGTTTAACTCCATTTTAAAATAAAATGAGTTTTCAGTCAGCATGTCAAGCCCACACTGAATGTCAGCAACAATCATTGAGGAATTATTAAACATGTAACATGTGGGTCTACCTGGATAAACCTGACGTGTGGGATGACATTTGCTCAAATCAGAATGCCAGGCCTGAGCCGAACGTGTGGAAAAGAAATGAAGGAAAATTTAACACAAACACATTTACTTGGTATTGGTGCTGTTGCTTCCCCAGCTGCACTGTGCTTTAGAGGAATGTCCTGGTTTCACCTGGGACAGAGTTAATCTCTTCTTTCAGAATCACCTTTCCTGTGTGACCCAGACTACGGAGTTGTCTGTGTTGGCAGAAGACAAATAAATTCATTGTTCCAAAGGAAAATATGATCTCTGACTGTAATTCGGGTTATTACTGTTTGCTTTCTGGCAAAGCTGAATTTTAAATGCTGACAGGAATGGAACCTCTGTGGTGATAAGTTTTACTATGTTCCAATCTTTATACATGAGACATCCTCCTAAGGAAGGACATCTCTTGAAGTGATGTCTTGGATATCACTTAAAATTTTGAAGTTTACTCCAGAGAGAAAGAGAAAAGTTCTCTCAGGACTTGGCTCTTCTTTTTTGTTTCTATAAAATAATCTCCAGCCTATGAGAGGCTGGCTTACTAATGTTCATGCCATATCTTATGTCATCAGAAAGCACTTTAAGCATCCACAGCTTAATTACAGGTCTATCAAAGAATCATAAAAATTAGAGGTGGAAAATGCCTAGTACACCACTTAGGTCTGCTAATGCAGGAATTTCTCTAGAGTACATTTATTCTTCATCTGTGTCTCAGGTCCATTTTAAAATGTGCATAGGAGGGTTCCAGTAATGCAGGAGTTCCTCTGGAGCACACTTATTCCTCATTTGTTGCTCAGGTCTGTATTGAAATAGATATAAATGACTAATGCATTAACTTTGGTGGTGCAGAAACATGCAGATCAGGGGACTTACTTTGCCTGTTTTGAAATATATTGTCAGTTTTAGGTTATTTTGCTACACATATTTTGTCTATTCACCTTCAATGTAACTCCTTTTAATTTATACCAGTACTCAGAGCATAAAGCCAACACATATTACTGTAAGCAATGTCTCTCCTTTTTTTTTTTTTTAGTAACCTTCATGTGTTTGAAGATGGTTATAATGTTTTTCTTACTGAACTAATTCTTTATTAATTAATAAAAATAGACTAAAATATTTATTCAAAACCCTTTAGAGTGCAAGTGAGCAGAGATGCACAAGAAAGAATAATAGGAGTAGGTACAGAATAAAACAATGAAGATGGGCTGAATTCTGCCCTAAGAAGTGTCTGGTTTATTGATTATTTCAGTCTATTGGTCTTTCAGAGAAACATTAGTATGTCCAATGATTTGATAATGACAAATGAGATCAAAGATGGTCTAATCAGGAAATAAATGTTAAACCATCATGGAATGTGAAAGCAGTGTGTGAGCTCATTTTAATAGACACCAGTTGTCTGGTTTGGGTTATTTCTTTGCTTTCAGTTGCAAGGTTGTTGTACCAAAATGATTTTCCATGAGGCTGGTGACAGTCTCATTTTTCACTATCAAGCAAGTCTGCATTATCAATTACATTCTATCTTATTTTAAAGCTGTCTGTTCCAACACTCCACTATGATATTGTTAGGGGGAAATAGCATCATAGAATACTTTGAGCAATGCAAGATTCACTTCTTAAATAACATTTCTATAAATATATTTCCAGAATGCAGTATTGTCAAAGGCAAATAATTATGAAAAATAGAATCTGATACACCTAACAGTGTGTGGGACAGATAAAATATAGATATAATAGGCTAGTCTTCAGCTCCTCTCCAGCCACTTTGACTCCAGCATCCAGAAAAAGATGCATCCTTGGTGGTAAATGACTCCCAGGAAGCACAGGACCTCTGAATTTTGCCAGTCCCCAAATAACAAAATAGACCTTGGGGCTGCTGCAGTTTATGCCATCTCTTAGCCATACTCAGACCTTGATTTACTTCAAGGTTAAGATCTCATGTCAGAGTCTGAGAGACCAAATATGACATGTATATAACCCAAATATAATGCTTATGACCTTCACTACTCCTAATTTAAATGTTTGTGTAAATCACATCCACAATACTTCCTGGGCTATATGGAATCACCTTCCCAAGCTATGCCTCTCAAGTTTCTTACAAAACAGATTAAATTAACTCTTTAAGAAAGATTACTGTCATCTCTCTCACATTCTTCTGTGTTTAGAAGCTGAGTCCCTTCTATGAATGCTGATTTTTAGCTCACTCTGAGGGTTATAGTTTCCATCTGCACTCATCTGGCAGCAGTTTCAGTT
Source organism: Pseudopipra pipra (assembly GCF_036250125.1). Taxonomy (NCBI): domain Eukaryota; kingdom Metazoa; phylum Chordata; class Aves; order Passeriformes; family Pipridae; genus Pseudopipra; species Pseudopipra pipra. The sequence goes on along the minus strand of NC_087562.1, from coordinate 16,974,465 downwards.
AGAAAACAGTCAGGAGCATAATCTGAACCACAGCTGATCCAGTGGGCCAAGAGCAGGAGGAGTTCATAAAGGAGAACTGGTGGTTGTTATACAGTCATCCATAAATATGTCTGGGTTTGGCCTCACAGAGAACTGTGGCTCTCCCTTTAAAGTATTAACACCAACTATCCATTCAAACAATCCCATTTAGCTAAAAAAAAAAGGTTTAAAGACCATTGCCAGCATTGTTTAACCTGTACCTTCTGTAGCTCTGCTGGTACAACCCAGCCCATGGAAGGCAGTCAGAATATCAGGCACCTACATAATATTTCCATGAGACCCTTTACTGCCACAGCAAATTACTTTAGATTTTGTTCTTTGACTGAAATATGTGGTTTCACTTTTATGAAATTTTTATCCTGACACCTTCTGTAGGAACGACCAATTTTTGTGACTAATTTAATTTCTTTAGAAGTGTAAACCAACCCCAAAACTGACTAAAAGCACTTTCAAAGGGAAGCTTTGAACCAGCTGTGTTATTGCACTCTAAGTTACATATTTGGAAGATTTTCAATCTTTAAAAGATTTATTAGCATGCTGTTTTCAGAAAGACTTTCATTTCTCCAACCATTATTGCATTGTGCTAAGGGATTATAGTTAGTGCATTGTGGCCAGGTTTGATAGAAATTAGAGATATTTCTTAAAAATTACTGATAGCACTGACTGTAAGTCAGTGAATGCTTTCATATGTGTGACTCCCATTAATGTCAGTGAAAATCCTTCAGGCTTGTAGCCCTGAGCCTTAAATTGGATTCTAACACATTTCAGTACTTCTGATTATGCATCCTAAACAACATATGTTATGACATTAATGAGGCCCATAATTACAAACAGCCTAAATGGACAGAAGAAACATGATTTATACCAAACTCATAAAACATATATACAATGTAGGACCTATAAAACTCCTTATGCATGGAAACACAGGAGTGTTAAACTGATGCCCCTGAAAAGATGAAAAGGGTCAAAATAACCTCCTGCTCATACATTTATCATTGTAAAATGCATATATGTGTTAACTTGACAGATCCAATGACGAGATAATAAGGTAATCTTTCAGCTTAAAATTCAACTAACAAGAATGCAGGGCAACATTTTGTATTTCTTTACTCAAACATTGTGTTGAAATTAGCTGGGTATTGTCTGTCAAAATGCATAAAACAACCCAGCTTGATAGGAAAAATCCCTTATACATGATGGATGCAGACTGAGCAAGCTGGTTGTGTTATTATATAAAGCATCCACTACACATAACTTGATAAAAACCATCTTGAGAGATGATGATTTTACTGAGGCAGGTAATTCCTTAAAGGTAGTAGAGAAGATATCTTACTTTGGGCTTTCAGCTGAATGCTGAAGAGTGATAACAACAAGTACATTATCATCCATGTTCATTTTTTTCCCTGATTTTTATGCTGAAATTAATAGTAGGCAAAATCTAGTTTCTTGCAGTATCTGGGCATGAAATGAAAATTGCATAATTTCACAAATACCTTTGTGCAGCAAAGAAAGCCACTTATATACCCAGTTTTCTGTATAGCATTGAGGTGACCTGCATGTCTGGAGGGATAATAACTGTTACAAAGACTAGTAGAATGAAAACAATGAAGGTCCCTGAAATAAAGCATTGGATCTTTTGGTAGGGAGGCAAGATTAAGTACTTCAAACATAAAATTGCAGCTCTGTGACAAAGAATACGTACCACACCTAGAGAAGAGGACATTTCTTTTTTCCTAGGAAACAATGATCCTGTTAAGAACATGGAAATTCTGATGATAAAGTGATTTTATAGCAAAATAATGAACACCAAGTGGATTTACATGGTCCTTGGACATAACAACCATGACAGTATCAAACAGGAAGAAAAAAATCATGTTTTCTCAGCACTGGCAAATAGAAAAATCCACTTGGGAATACTGTGCCTGGTTCTGGTATCCACAGAAGTACACTGAGAGATCGGACACACTTCAAAGAAGGACAGCAAAAATAATTAAAAGATTATCTAAGAGAAAAGCTCTAATTACTCAGCAGCAGTTGGGCTCAGAACAACAATTAATTCTAGGGAATCCTATGGCCTGTGGAATGCAGAAGTCCGGACTAAAGGATTGCAACAGTCTCTCCCATGCTTGGAATTTTCCAAAAGCTGTTTTTATTTTCACATAGTAGTAGAAAATCATCTAATCTGAGGCAAAATGTTGGCAATACATAACCAGCAAAAAACTATTCTGTGATCTGCAAGAAAGGCATTTTTTCCATCCTGCTCCTAAAAGGAAAACACACAAAAATGGGATTATTGCTCCTTTGTCCACGTCTCCCATTGCAATGTTTGCCAGTTCTTTCTGCAGCAGGTGCACAAAATGATGAAGAATTTCATTGTCAAAAAGAAGATACTTCTGACACGAAGTATCTTCTAAACTTGAGGACATCCTAAATAAGATCTCTTACATTGGCTGATGTTTCCTACTCCAAATTCACTGGAGGTTTTCTGATAGCACTGCTCTGACAAGAATCCTCAGCCAGGCTTCATTTTATAGAGCAATGGTTCTATTGCCTCCAGGAAGTTTCTGCTCAGAAAGCTGGAGGACTCCTTTTCCCTCAGAAGGCCTCAGTTATTTTATGGGAATGTTACTGCCTAAAAAATGCCCAATTTAAAAAACAAAACAAAACAAAACAAAACAAACAAACAAAAAAACCACAACCAAACAAAAAAAACTTTTAAAATAAAATTTAAAAAAAAATAAAAAAAGAAAAAAAGAAAATTTGGGAAAAAAAAAAAAAAAGGAAAATTCTCCTCAGTGTGAGCTTCAAAAGTAGAATAAAATCTATTTCCAAAGTTCCCAGGGATGCTCTTTGATACACAGACTTTAACAAAATTAGAATTCTTCCTTTCACAGACAGAAAGTCTGCCTACTAAATCATATAGTTTGGGATTATCCAGGTCTATCTTTTTTCCAATCCCACATTACTGGTGGTAGCTGACACCAACCTTGTAAATCAGTTTTATTCTTCACCCAGTCTTTATATAAAGTACACATTTAAAATATGAATATATTTACATTTAAAGATTTTCTTATTCTTAAATCTAAATATTTTCTACTGATTAGTGCAATGCAATTTGAGGTAGGCAAATATATGCAAGTTGTACAAAAAGGAAATTTGAAAAATGTGAATTTTTAAATGCGTGTGAAATATTAACTATAAATAAAATAAGTTATTCCTGATAAAAATGTGTCTCTCACTAGAAAATATGTATTTAGTTCTACATACTACTTATAACACTCAACATGTTTGCTCTGCAAGTTTTTACTGTGGAAGAAAATGTGTAGATAAAAGAAATATAAGAAATCATAGAGATGAAAACCTAATATCACTGAGGTTAATAGAAAATCTATTTTTGACTCAAATTAAGTTATCTTGTATGTTTGTTATCCTCTGATAATCTTCCTTTCTTGTGGCCTCTGCTACTTGGAGATTTGGGAACAAAATATTTTTCTGGAGCAAGTGTTCTGAGATGGTTCCAACAGGAATTTATACACAATAACTGCCTTTTTTACCTCAGCATACAAAAGGACTTAATATGTGATAGAAAAAATATTTTCTTTTAAAGTCACTGGTCACCACTGATTTTGTTGTTCAACTCATCTAAGAAAGAACTTTCTCTCTTTACAGTGAGGAGTTGATACTTATGGGGAAAATCCAACACTTTCTTGCTTGGGCTGCCACCTCCTGAAGCTACAAGACCTGTTGGATATTCATTATTTGATTCAAACAGTAGAATTCTCCAGCTCATCTTTATTCAGGTCCCAGAAATGATAGACCCCTTATATCTGTAAAGTGAATATGAGAGAAGTGAGTTACTGATATAGAAAAAAGCAGAAGGCCTCAAAGAAAGAAAAAAAGTTCAATGAGATTCACATATAACTTGGATTTTCTTTATATTAAGTAACATTTGTATATCCATTTTCCCTGAGCTTTGTTGTATCTGGATTAGTCCCTGAAGCCTTGAAAACATATGAAGGATATTGGTCCCAGAACACAAAGTTATGCCCAAAAAAGACAGTAATAATAAAAAAAAAACCATAACAGACTGGGACTGTTAAAATTATCAGAGACCATTTTAAATTATTAATTCCATAATGAACCATTAATAATGAATGCAGGAAGTATTACAAAAGCTATCACAGCATGATACCATCCAAATTTTCCTTACCAGATGTGTTTTATTGATTTCCAGAATTGATAACTCGAGTGTTCTAAGGGAGGTATTCTGGGGAAACCATGAATACATAAATAAATAATTGCATGTGGAACGAGCAACGTTGCTGGGTGAAGCTTTGTGCACCACAGTGATTTTAATCCCTTCTTTGAAACATGCAGAGTTAGGGAGGAGTCTGCAGAAATACAGGAGATATTTTATTGGGCTTGTGGTTTTTGTAGACACTGGGTTCTATTTCAGGCACCCATCTCAGGAGGAATAGTTTATATAGATATTCCAAGTAGCTCAATTCACCCTTCAGTAATTTTATTAACTATTAAGGCTACTGTAGTCACCTAAATCCATTCAGGGATTTATCTAAGTGACCCAATTTTCAAGCTACTACTTTGCTTGCAGATGTCACAATCAAAGTTAGCTCAGTTGCACAAGATTTCTGTACTCAGAACACTTCAGGCAAAAACCTGGTCCAGATTTTACTGGAATTAACCTGAAAGGTGTCTATTACCCCATTGCAATGTGCCAGCCATATATAGCTCAACCCTGTAAAGCTCTTTTGGCTTGAATCACAGCAACTACATCAGTTGAGGCTCTATCTAACACTATTAGTTCCTTAGGTAGAGATCATCTTAACCTGATATTTCACAAAAGTCATTTACATATTGAAATATAAGATCTGCTGGCAGAGGAAAACTTTGACAGCAAAAGTTTTAAAAACTGATCATCTCAGGTGTTCTCTGTCACCATTCTCCTTTTACCTTCTCCCCCTACACCCCAAATAGCAGCAGAACATAATCCATCAGCCCAAGCTGCCTGGAACAGTATCCAAAATATTGTAGGTCCAATAATGAGGGCTCCCAAAAAAATGTCTAAAAAATGTGTTGCCTGGCACTGAGCTATGTTTTGTCTCATCAGTATTCAATAAAGCTGTCTTGCCATAAAGAAGATTAAAAATAGAACAAAACCAGAAGAAAAGCAAGTGAGCAGAGACAAACATACAGAAGACATTAAGATTTTTTTTTAGCCCAGACAGCTGTGGCTTTTCTCTGTGACTATTGAATCTCCTTCCTAGTCAAGAAGCTGTTATAAAATTCATTCTGCAAATTTAAGTATGGCTTTATACATGGCATATGAGAAAATCTTGTGCTCAGAGGAGGGTATCTGGCAGCCACACCCACCATATATGCATATATTTTAGCAAGGAAGGTCAGTCATCACACAGAAATTGAGATGTGTAAATCACCCATTCAGCTGGCCACAGTAATGCCCCTTCATAACAAACTGATTCACTCTCAGGGCTCTTTTCTTTCTCCCTCTCAACTGCCAGACTCTGCATTTGTATTTTTCTTCATTAATGGAGATTGTTTGGAACTGAATATTGCTGGGAAGAGAGGCAACATGTGCTATGATGTTTATTCCTCTTATTATTCTTTACATAAGTGCTACAGGAGCCATTATATTTGCCTTCTGTAGAACATTCATTAAATCATGCAGGAATAAAGGGCTACAAACACTCATCCTGCTCCTAAGTGGGAGAGGCCAGGAAGGAGGGAAGTGAAACAGAAATACAGGGGCTCTGGAGTACAGGACTTCACAGGAGGTCCGGGTTCATAGCTCAAGGTCACACTCAGTTCTTGAGCACAGGGAGGCTGGATGTTCCCAAGGGAAAACTGAAAGGTTTTTCCTCCAAATTTCTTTTTCATGGACTGCCTGGGATGCACGAGCCATCTCACTACAAGTTACGAGATCTTTCAGTGGGAATAAAAAGAACTATGATGGGGTTCCTATACCTCTCCCTCCCCTTAAGAAAACATCAAAGGAAGTGGGAAAAGGAAATATATGATGTTTGTATGCATCTTTCATATATCCTTTTCTTTTTGTATTGGGTGATGAGCAAGCACCTGCCATTGGAGATGTGGTGCTCAGGGACTGGGGTTAATGGTGGACTTGGCAGTGGGAGGTTTTCAGTTGTACTTTATGATCTTAAGGGTCTTTTCCAAGCTCAATGATTCCATGACTCTGTGCTGAAGTAGATACAAACCTCCTTTTTTCCTGTTGGCAGTATTTCTATTGACAGTAATTCAATAACCCCATGTCAGGGATATCCAAATCTTTCTGATCTATATTCTTGAGTGTATTTCCTATAAGATGGGAAATACTTTGCCTAGTTATTAGATCATTAGCAGAGTGAGCATTACCCATGGGTTGTGAAAGAATTAACACATTAGTACTCCTCCTTTTTCACAGGGATTTGCTCTTTGAGAGAATCCGAGTGGGAAAAAGTTGGGTATTTCCCTGTTTCACTGATATGGAAAGAAAGGAAGATATTACTAGAAATGTATATCCCTCATTAAACACATAAATGAGGTTCAAGGACCAGTTATGGGAGGAATTCAACTGCAGTAACCCAAAAGGGGGGGAGGGATGGAGATGCCCACAAACTAGTGCAGAACATATGTGTCAGTATAAGTAATATTTACATCTGAAGCTTCATGAACAGCAAGAAAGGGCACAGACATGCACATTCTTACAGATTGTGTTGAATTGGCTTAAAGAGATGCTTTCAGTTTAGGCTAACATGTTCTAATTTGTATTGAAAGAGACTGCAAGTGTCAGCAAGGTCATTTACCACATCCTAGAGAATGAGAAGGGAATCTCCACTTTAGTGAAGGGTGTTTACAGTCACAGTCATCAATTCTTGAACCCTCCCTACACAGTTTGCAAGAGTCTGTCTTTGTCCAGACTGCACAACGCTAACATCTGTCATGATCAGCACAATCTGGGAAAATTTACCAATGTCAAGGATTCCCTGCTTCTACCTGCAACTCATGATGCAGGGCAGGCAGGACAGGCTCCCAAGGAACTCTCTACTTAGGGAGAAACCTACGGATTTGCAAAGGGGTGGGAAAAAAAAGCTGTGGAAGGGACGTGGATTTGTCTGAGCGTGGTAAGTATTCTGCAAGCTCAGAAGCAGCCTCCAAAACTACACAGAGTTTCCACTAAGAAGAGGCTTAGGTGGCCCTGTCATTGTCCCTGGCAGTCCCCAACACCACTGGATTGATATGAATTACAGGTGTTGTAGGATAAAACTTGTTTTGGATCCAGACTGCAAACCTTGCAAATCTTTGCAAATCCCTGAAAGCTGTGGAGGCACCCAGATGGGATCCCCTTGGGATGATCTGTGGGCTGTCTTTGGCAAGGTAATGCAGGGAGCTCTGGCAGACAACTGTGGCAATGCCTCTCCCTGGGCCTTCTGAGGAATGTCACAAATGGTGCCACATGGACCCTCAGCACAACTGCAGACACTTTGATTCCTATTTATACACATCAGGTCCTGTCATGTGCTTGCTGTGTAGAAACAGAAAGCACACACAAAGGACTGGAACAGTTTGAAAAGCAGACAAATAATGTGGCTTTTTGTGTCTACCTTTATTAGCCAGCACTGTTTCACTCTTCTAGGGAGAGACGTTGTCCTTTGTGCTAACCTGATTTCTTAGGCACATTTGAAGTCTGTTATTTATTTTAAAGAATCACTTTTAAGGCAGAGAAAAAAAAGACTAATGCTGAGAGTAGAAATATCTGGATTGTAAACCCTAAACTGATACTGGAGAATAATCTTCACACCTATTCCAATACTTGGTCATGATGAAGAAGTCTTACAGCTTTGATGTTTGAATTGTGGTTCTGTGTTATTATTTGAGACTGACAAAACACTGGAATTCATCTGTACTGCTGTGGGAAAACATACTGTGGTACAAGAAGAAAGAACGTGACTGATGGATAAATAGATGTGTCACAATGTCATTTTTGCCATTATCACCTCAGTCATAAAAGGCTGGGGTGGGTCAGGATGCAGAATGAGCTTTAAAAAAATCCTTCAGTTGCAGATTGTTCACTCGTATTTTACTATAAATATCATAACAACTCTTTCAAGAGGCATTATTCTTCCATTTTAGTACATGCTCTGAGTGAAAGATGTTATCTCTGAAAGCAATAAATTCAGTGACAGCAGTAAAATTTAATTAGAGTATTTTTCTGAGGCAGAATTGATTTTGGGCAGGTCCATTAAACTCATGTGTAAAAAATAGACCCTGAAGTTGCACAACTAAAATTTTTACAAGTTTGCAAATAAAGATATCTCCTCACTTACAGGGGATTAACTTTGTGAAGATTACACTGAGACATTTAGGAGTCAATGAATAAGAGGCTAAAATGATGGGAACACAGTTGTATTTTTCATGGGTGGAGAGAGGGGAGGGAGGCAAAGATTTGTAGGCTGCCTGTCATCAGTCAGCATTAATTTCCCATCATGGCCATGAATCTCTTTTGGTCATGGCTGGCAGAGCAGCAGCAGAGATGGGCGAGTCAAAGCCATCCTTCTAATTTCAGTGTCCTACTTTGCAACTTCATTTCATGTACAAGGCCACGAGTGGATCATCATTTATTTTACATCATGGCATGTAGCTAATGGCCACGTTTCAGTGTCTCCTTTGACAGTGTTAACATAACTCTGGAGCTGTGTTAAAGGCTCTTCTGAGGGAGCACAGGCACTTCTTGTCGCACAGGCTATCAACACCTTTCCAAATGAGTTCCACAAGAGGAGGTCTTCCATTGCACTGCATCCATAATTGCAGCAGGCTGTCAGAAAAGATTTGCTTCTACTTAGGTGTATAAATAAGGATCTGATACTAAAAAGTACTTCTGATATTCCAATCTTTATTTAAAATATTCCAGTTTATTTTTGCTGCTTTTATGTTTACTGATACACTTCAATGCTAAAATATTTCACAGTGTAGAAATGCATCACTAACATCATGTACACATACACTTAACTCTGCAACAACACCTCCTCCAGTTTGCAAGGAGCTTGGTGTCTACAAAAACTCCAAGGATGATACCTTATCCACCAAACACAGCAAACTGCATTTGTTTACCTGGAAACTCCACTCACAGTTGTCTGTGGGTCAATGAAGGAAACTGCACGTGTGAAAAGCGACTAACTCAGCACCTCAAAATATAAATGCATTGGCATTATATCTAATATAGAGACATTTAAAACTTACTTCTCTCTTTTTATAACTGAGAGATAATGCAGTAGGAGGGGGTGAACAGGAAGGAAATCATGGCACAGGTTGAACAGGACAAAGAGTTTAAGAGGAGAGTACTTAATAAACATCTCAAGGGTATTAAAGACCAAAAGAGACTTCAAGGAAGGCATGTATAGGAATGGACTAGATTAGGATTTCTGAACAGCTTTTGACAACTGCTAAATTTGCTCTGTGAAATATAAATAGCATTCAGCTAATTAAAAAGAAGAGAATCCATCAATCTGTGTTACAATTTCAGGACAGACTTTGTTATTCTATTCGTAACACTGTTTAATAATGATACCCCAACCTCTAATCATGTCAGGTCCTAGACAGCTATTGGTCTTATCCATATTCAGAAATCAGAAAAAATGGTTTTTTGCATCTGTTACAGAAAAGTTCTGTTTTTCCTCAGCTGCAGGGCCTTCATAACCTGCACTGTACTGTTTCAGACATCATTTCAGCACCGGCACTACATTAACTTTCTATGAATGGTAATGAACAAATATTATAGACTGAGCACAGAAAATCAGAAACCTGAGTCACACCTGGCAAAAGAGAACAGAGTCTGAGGTCGCAGACATTGGTGCTCTGGAGTGTGGAAGTGGCCAGTCCCAACTCACAATGTCAAACCTTTCCCTGTTTTTCGGTGCAGCAGGATCTCTCACACTGACAAAGGAGACAAGAATCTAAACTACTGTAAGTCTGAAAAATTCTTCCTCCACTTTTACTTGCTGCTGCAAAAGGTTCTGGCAGTAAAATACACTTGTTAGGGAATTTCAAATGCACCTAAGCTTCAAATCACAGGAAAGCAAGATTTCTAATGGAAGGAAAGCAGCATAAGTTGCTTCACAGCACCCTGTGAAGGTGCTGACTCTTTGAATCGGGGATTTCCAAAGTGAAGGACTAATATTTTCGAATGGGCAGGAGCTGCAGCTCAGGCTCCTTGCAGCTGTTGACTATTCCAGGGAAGCAAATATATGCTGATATAGTTGGGAAGTGTTTGTATGACTAAAGCAGACCCCCTGGGAAAAATGGGTGGCTAGAAAGGACAGTCTTTGATGCAAGTGATTATTTTGGAGCACCTGAAATTGCTTTTTAAGATACATGCTTCATAAGAAGTTTGTGAGATTTAGGCCTATAGGTCAGGGGGATGTTAGCAAAGGTGTTTGACCACAGAAACAACTAAAGAGAAGTAGAAGGCAGATTAAGGTAAAACAAGACAGAGTCTGAAACAAGACATGACAAACTCTAGCACTGGTATTTTTATCTCCATAAGCTGAAGTGCTGTTCCACGTACCATTTTAGTAGTTAAACCTTACTTACCCTCAGTTCTGTGCTTTTGCACCCTACAGAATCAGAGTTAAGGAGAGGAAGTATTTTAGTTAGTCACTAATACACTACAGCAAATGCTAATGTGTGAAGGGCATTGAGGTTAACTCCTAATAGTTGGGTGGAGAGGCAAAAGCATGAGGAAGCCAAGGAAGGAAGCTCCAAACACAGGGATGGAACACAGGCCTGCTAAACACATACAAGTGGAGGAAAAAAGATGTGACCTTTTCATAATGTACTTGGGCTGAACATGGAGTGTGAGAGGGAAGGGGTGAGACTGTTAATGGAACACTTGTGCAGTCAGCCAGAGTTACTGCAAAAGCCAGAGAGCCAGAGTTCTGGAAACTTTATGCCTTCCCTTGACTCAAATCTTTCCAGGTGTCTCTGAAAGAAACCTTGATGGGAAGGAATGGACTGGTGCAGATTAGTCACATTGTTCAATACACCATGTGGAGACACTTGAGGGCAGTGATAAGGGAACTAAAACTCATTCTTGCAGAAAATACATGTACAGGTGTATAAATCTGCACATATCTGCTTCTCTTCAATGTATTTCCCTCATCCAAATACACTCTTTGCCATGCAAGGAAGGCAGTGTGAAAGAAGAGACGCAGCTCTGGGTCAGAGAAGTAGTTTGATATCTCTGAACAGCAAAGCCAAGTTTGATCCAGGAAAACCAAAACTTTTTAGAGATCTTCAGGAATGGAGCCTGAGTATTTCTTCATAAAGCTGACTCCAAATATCAGCATATAGAGCATCATTTTATTAGAAGACCTGAGTAAAAACAATGGCTCAGATACTCATATTCTTAAAACTCAGATTCTTCAAATCTCAAGATTCTTAAAACCAGTGTATCAATTCCCTGAGGATTCCTATCTTCAAAAGCCTCCCCATTACCCTCTTCTCTTCCTGAATAGAGAGAAATGGCCTCTTAATCACTAAACAGAACACTAGAACAGCCTGGACTGGCATTTTGTGATAGGGAAAACTTTAATCAACAGTATTTAAAACTGACTGAAAGCTGCTCAGCAAAACTAGTGATCGGGATGAATCTGGGGTTGCAGTTAAAGAATTTTTTAAAAATACTGTGGTTCTGAATGATTTTGGCATATGAAACAAGATACTTTCTGTAAAGCTATTAAGGAATGGATTTGTGCTGGCTAGTTGAGTCTGTCAAAAATTTTCTTTTGAACCAATCAAACCACCAATCTGCAGAATTTTAGGGATGTGAGAAACTGAGCATTTGTTTAAATAGATATGGTGACATATAGTAAATTTCAGTATTTTCTACTAATGTAATGTAAAATTGTTTTAAATGTGTTCATTTCTTCTCCCTGTTGTTGGAAAGACTTTCAGATATTCTAGAAGTGCAGACACTGTTATTATATAGATAGTTTTGTGGCAAGTTATCACACGCTGGAATTTCAATGTTTGTTTACCCAACTGGCACACATAAGGAAAACCACTGTAGTAACAAATTAGTCTCACAATCACAAGCTCAAAGAGTTCTAAAATCTGGTTCTAACAGTCCAAGTGTGACCAAAATTAAAAAAAAAGTGTCAGCCTTTTGTCCTTATTTTCAAACGAGCAAAAGCAACAAAAATCATCACTTGAACTTGCAGGTAAATTCTGGTCATTGAGCTGAGTTCCAGCAGTGGAAAGAGGTCTTAAAACTAAGATTAGTTGACAGTTCTCCTATGACAACAGCAACACAGAACTGCAGGTTTGTATCTGACCTGTTCTGCTTTAGCAGGTTGCTGCTGTGACTCACAGCACTGATATTTTATTCACATGAAGCATTAAGGGCCTGATTCTTCACTCAGAGCCATTCAGGTTAGAAATTGCTGTGGTTTGAAATCAGTGCAACTTTGTGAAAAGAGAACTGAGCACTTAGAGCACCATCCAGCACAGGGGAGTGATAAATTATATAACATTAACAAATCTTATAACTCTTTGGTAAATGAGAATTTGATGACAGAGCCTCAAAAGGCTTGGCAACTCGGATAAGTGCCACAAAACCAGCATGTTTATCCGCAGATTATCTGAATTATTCAAGCCCCTTGGGTTTTCAAAATTGAGCTGGAAGTCTTGCACAGACAGACTTTGCCAACTGTGTGTACAGTAACAAGAAAAAAAATATTCCCAGAGAAATTTCCCATGACTAAATAAGCCTGGTAACAACAGCAATCTTTTTTTTTCACTACACGAAGTGATTTTGTCAATCAGTGAGAACTGTGGTGGAAATGCTCCTGAAATAGTTACTTGGAGCAGTCCAGGAGGCAGCCGAGGGTCTTTCCTCACAAGTGAGGAAAACATTCTTACAATTAGAAAAAACTATTGAAACTTCTGTTTTTCACAATAAGATTTACAACAAACCAGCCTGACATGGAGAGGACTTGCCCTGGATGTGCAGGTATTGGAGGGCTGCAGTCCTTCTCTACACCTGCACCGTGTCAATTATGGCACTACAGAGTTATCCCTAAATAATCTGCATCCTACTTGGAGCAGAATCAACTGACAGCTAACACACATGGATGACTAAAATGAATGGGTTTGACTTGAAGGTTTCAAGAATATGATGATTGTGACCAGTAAAGGGCATTTTATGATGCCCAGGAGAGAAACCGTCAACACTCTCCAAAGGTTATTCCTGCATTTCCTACCACTTTGACTCCTGATTACCTGTAACAGGAAGAATAAGGTAAACAATAGGTAATAAATAAATAAATAGATAAATAAATAAATAAATAAATAAATAAATAAAAGGTAATAGGAAGAAAAAGGTAAAGCAAAATCTTGCTTGAAATCTTTTCACTCTCCTGTTAAGTTGATATAACAACAATTGCTTTTCTTTGCACCCGTTTAGTACTCCAGAGTTACTTACTTTAAACTTCATCTTCTCCTCATCTTCAATGTATAAACCCTTTTCAGCAGGATACTGGCACAAAAATGCAATTCTTCCTTCCCTTATAGTTCTTTGAAAGCATTCATACTTAGGAACAGGTAGAAGAGAGATCAATCTGTACAGGTATTTGGATCCTCCTTTGGGAGGGAGGGAGGGAGGGGTGGTGAATTAAGATCATAAAAGTAATGGACCTAAATTTCCAGTTCCTGCAACACCGAAAGTAAATGGCTATAAAAGTAATGTGGGATTCACAGTGCAAAGATCTCAGAAGAAAGCAGTTGCTCTGTGTGCACACACCAGATTCCTCCCTTCTCCCCCTTCCGAAAAATAATTAAATTATTTCATCTTCAGAACTTTAAAATGGGATGGCATATTTGTTAACCTCCAAGTATTGTACTGAGGAATAATGAAGAATATTCAGTTTTAACTTGTTTCTGGCAATATTCTTCAGGACTAGCCTGGAAGAGACTCCTGCAGGGAGTAGCCAACCGGGTTGCTGAGGTTGAAAGAAGCACTTGCAGATCAGTGATAAATACGAGGTCACTGAGTTAATTTAATCTGAAATACAAAGTAGGGGATTACATGCAAGAATAGGGAAGAAAAAGGGTCCCTTTAAGATACCTTTAATTTCTGATCTCTCTTGTTTACTATCTTTTATCTATCTAAAATATATATTATCCTATTTTGATTTTATGGGGGGAGCTCATGGTGAGACAAGACCTGGGCACAGGCACCTCAGAGATTTGGGAAACTCACATTCCCTGCAGTCCTTCACCAGGAGCTGTCCTTTCTCCTTCTCCTTCAAACTCTCTTTAACAGTGAGTCTGAAAAAGCAAGACTTCAAAGGCCGAAGGAAAGGAAAAGTGGAGTCTGTGCTTGAATGGAAATTAACAGTTGTTCAATTTGCTTCAACTAGAATCGATAATCTAACTCCCCTTGGAACACTCCCTGCAAGGATTCTAACTTGGATTCTTGGCAAGGACTCCAGAAATAATAAGGAAATGGATTGTAAACAGGAAAAAAATGAATTAACACTAACAGAAAAAGTTTAACACAAGATGTATCCAATTTTTTTTCCACATATGTTTTACAGACTAGAACTGTGGGCTGTTTGGAGGCTTTTGTTTGCTTGGGTTTAATAAAAGAATAGAATTGGAGCTGATGAAGTTGTAATTGATTTGAATAGAAGCTTACCTGAATAGCTGAAGGCTGATAATAACAGATATCTGTGTTATACTTCTTATTATGGACCAATCACCAAAACTAATTTGCTAGGAAAGGAAAATTGTTATTGTTTGTTAAGAACTGAAAAAAATTTACAGAACTGTTATAGATGATGAGCTCTAAGTTTTGTTTTAGGTGACACCACCAAGGGGTGTGACCTGCAATAGTCACTTCTCTGATTTCAGGAGTTCCTGGCTTTGAGTAATTTTTGTGCTTCATTTTAAAACAAAACAAAGAGGGAACAATGGAGGCTGAATGCAGAAGATATAGTGAAAGGAATAATAACTGCCATTCCTTGTTCAAGAGGGTAAATATTAGTGGTAATAAACAAGTTCCAAAAGTTCTCAGTTCTTCCCAGAAAACTAAAATTTTATTTTCCATACTGCTTACAGTGGTAAGTCTATTTAATTTTGAAATACTTATCTGAGTGGAAAAGAAACCTATGAATCTAATTTTTAGTGTTGTGTGAAGGTTGTACCACTGACCTCCAGGTGTACAGAGCCAAGACTGAGCAACTGAGGGATCAGGGTGGATTTCAATTTTCAATAAAATCATGCAAGTAAGTCACTAAAGTCCAAGGTCCAAAGAATTTTTAGACATACTAAAGGCAAGAATGATTGTTTTCATAAAAGAAAGGTTTCTTAAGCAATAGGCCTTGTGACAAAAAATAATACTAATCAATGTGTTGTGTCTAAAGGGGTCTAATAATGAATTTCAGTTACAGTTAAAGTACAACATTCCTTGTTTATTGTCCAGCACAAACCACAGCTTGTGAACCTACTGATTCAATAGAAAGTACCAAGTGTCTTCAATAAACCAAGATAAATGGGATCCTGGGGCCTGAGACTTCACTGATGCAACATCCATGTTTATTTTCCAACAGTAGATTCATGTTATTGTAGATTTTCAAATGCCTCCTTATGGCATAAAGGGAAGTTATAATGGAATGAATATGCTTCTCATCACTTAAAAACTCTGCAGTGGGGACTTTATATCACAAATGCTCCTCCATTCTTAGGGGTTTTGTGACTGGTGTCTGTGTCCAAACCCCTCACAATTCCAGTGACTGCTTACCTTGTCTGCAAGGACCTGCTAAACTCACATACCTATAGGTTTAGTCTGATTTTTAAAAGCCATTAACCCAATATTTGATACGCTGATTCATGTTTGATACAATTTAATTTGTAAATGAATAAAAAAATTAACTTGCTACTTACACTGCAGAATAGTCTTTTATTATGTGGGGTTTTTTTTATTTTACTAATAAAATCCTAAAGCTGCTCAAGTGCACAGCAAAATTTCTGTTGTCACTAACACAATGGAATTGATTTTATTACTGGTGTCATCAGCACTGGGGTTTTGCTCTAAAATGAAGTAGTAGGATGATTTGACTACTTGGGAGAAACTTGTGTCACTCACTGATAATTCAGGGTTTGTTTATCCCTTCGTGTTCCACATGAGGTACCACGTGTCTTATTTGGGAAACCTTCTTGTGAACTCCACATCGTGCTGTAGCTGTGTAGCAAGGAGGAGTGTTAACACAATAATAGATATTACTGAAGAGTCAAGAGAGCTTTCAGAAATGCCATAAAAGCTGAGTCACAAAACTAATGGGCTGTGCTATTAATCTTGGGCTTTTTTGAAAACACGACTTAGCAAATACTCTTTATTTTTACTTCATTCCTTTGCAAAAGCAACCTCCCCCACCCCCAACGCTGGAATGTTGATATAAAGAATTTATATTGTGGTGAGTCATCTCCTAAAATATTTGTGTGTCATCTCAAGTTTCAAAAAAATAATTGTAAGCTGTAAAACACACCCAGTGTGATTTCTTTATGCTAAAGGGATCAACAGAACATGTTAAGTGCATCACAGTGCTGTAATGGAGAAAGCATGTGAATATTTGTAGTCAGCTCTAATATTTTCAATAATGCATGGGAAATATATTATAGAAAATTCATTATTCATATACTTTTCTCCCACATGCACCTGAAACTGGAATGGTTCTCTTTGCCTTATGAATTGTTGAAATGGAGTGTTATTCTGTTCTTAACTCTCTTGCCAAGTGTACAGTCAGTCAATCATATGGCACCTTGGCTTGGTGGATAATTCATTTCCTTTAACCATGGGGTGTTTTCCTCTTTTTTTTTTCTGCATACTTGAATAGAAAAGAGAGATTTCCAGTATTTTTGCCATGCACTCTGTTTCTCTGCAGATTAATTTTTCAGATCAAGTCTACAAGTCTCTAGAGCAAGTTAGTCATGCCTTATTCTCAATAGTTTTACGAGTGAAGTTTGGTATTCAGTGAATCACAGCATCATAGAATCTCTTGAGTTGGAAGGGACCAACAGGGGTCATCAAAGTCCAACTCCCGGCCCTGCACAGGACACCTGATAACATCACCAGCTTCCCCATGATGATCTCTCTGTTGGTTAAGCCCAGTTTGGATTGTGAAACAGCACATAGGAAGAAAAGCACAGGTACAAAATGCCACTTTAAATAGTAGCATTAAATACTTGTCTTCACACTTAGAATTGAAATTGAGGTTCATTATTAAGTCGAATTCTGCAGGCCATCAAACATTGCTTTGCTTTCAATGAATGTCTAAAAATGCAGCAGTGAATTATTGCTCCTTCTGCAACAAATGATATTATCATATAAATAAAACTCTAGTGCATTTTTTATTCATTAATAGATGAGGCTGCATAAGTTTTAAGTTTCTGGACTGTTCGTGGAAAAATCCACCCTGCCCAGCAACCACTTGTAAGTAAAACCTGAATTTTGCAAATTACATCAAGATGATTAACATTTTTTTTCAAAATATGTAAAAACTTGAGCTTGGGGCTAGCTAAAAAATGGGAGGTTGTTTGTTTTTTATTTCAGACAAAGAATAATCAGCCTTATTAATGGTCTTTGAGGAAGCTCACTGTCCCAGACAAGCTTCCTACAGGATTTTGTATTTATATAGCTTTAATGTGCAGGATTTGGTTACAGAAGAGCAGGGCTTCCACATGGCTTCTCCTGCTCAGAAAAGAGTAAATTGTGAAGAGGCAATGAGGCCAATATTGTTGTAAGGATCGTATCATTGACACGTCTTTTTATGGATAGCATAATCTAAAATGGATATCTTTTTGAATCAGTATTTTTCAGACATTTGTTTCATTTCAGACATTTATTGTACTATTACAACTAAAGGCTTTCAGTTTTCTGTTCCATTAAAGACTGATGTTACTGAGGATTACCATAAAAGAAGCTCCCCAGCCCAAAAAGTGCCTGTTTAGCACCCCACCCACACTCCCATGCCCAAACCAGTCTGAAATAAGCTGTGAGAGCAGCTTTTCCAGGGGAAAGGTTTTAGCTTACCCAGTAAAATTACAAAGGTAGAAAGGGGATCAACCTAAACCAAATAAATAAAGGAAACAGCAAAGGATGTGAGAGGGTTTTT
This sequence comes from Pseudopipra pipra, assembly GCF_036250125.1. Taxonomy (NCBI): domain Eukaryota; kingdom Metazoa; phylum Chordata; class Aves; order Passeriformes; family Pipridae; genus Pseudopipra; species Pseudopipra pipra. The sequence continues at coordinate 16,956,220 of NC_087562.1, read as the reverse complement.
TCCCTGAGCCATTAGTGAGCAGCCACCGCACTGCAACCCCAACCATTGCAAGAAGTTCTTAATAGACAGGGTAGTAGTCACAGCTCTCAAATACTTTGATTTAAAAGAGCAACTTCAACAAAATGTTGTGCTTGGGCAACTGTCAAGATACAGGGAATGGGAGGGAATCAAAAGATGCTGGTGTCAGATGTATCAGGCTGATGTGGGGACAGAGCCTTTAAATGCAGGGGGCCTGCCTCCCTGCTGCCCTTGTGAGGGTGTTTGTGTTGTAAGTGGATGAAATCAGAACTGGAAAACAGTGGGTTGCACTGTAGGGCACAAATAGCTGTATAGAATACAAGGCAGAAAAGAGACTGTTGCAAGCAGCACTATGGAACAGGAAGCAGGGAGTGACTGGCAGGGGCTGTGTAGAGGGTTTGCTACAGATTTGGAAAAACAAAAGATGATTTGACACCTCATTCTCTGGGTTAGACCCCTTGCACCATTCTTCAGAAAAGTGTTTTCATTAAATCATATGGCTTCACCTATGGTTTTCTCCTCTTTTAATAACCCTTTGCCTAACCACAACATAAAACCACCCTTTCCACCACCTACACACAATTCAGTGTGAAGTAACTTTTATAGCGACATCAATAAGGAACATTAAGGTGGGACAAATGTATGTACCTCATCACTAGTTCCTGAATGAGACCATCAGGATTTTGAACAGTTTGGGTGATTGATGCTTCATCAGAGTCTGTTGCCTAAGGATGCTGTAAGACAAGAACAAAGACAGGAACTGTGCTCTCCCAGTAACAGACACAAGCAAACATGAAAAAGCTCATTAAGCACGTGCAGGTCTTGGCTCTTCTTGGCTCGTGACATTCCATGGTTCTTCTAGCCATAGCTGCAAGTCAGCAGTATTCCAGGTTACTGGAATACTAATTCTTCTGGGGAAAAAAAGCCCAAAACAAACAGCACAGCAAAACCCCCAAACCTGCTATGGCGGAGGAATGTGAGACCTGGCACCTGAAGGGGTACCAAGCTTAGGTTATGTCACTGTGTGAGTCATGACAGAACAATGTCAGTGACCAAGTTCTGATGAGAAAAGACTTACTTGATTGAGGCTCTAATGAAAAATCACATACATATGTTCTTCCACATATACAAGATGATAAATTACATGGGTAATGTGAGTTTTGATAGTAATTCTAAAAGGTGTTGGAACAAGCCTGCATTGTACCCCAGGAATATCATCTGTTCCACTCTTGGGTCCACCTACAGCCCAGTTTTGCACCAGAGTAGCTCTGCCTTCTGCTGTCACTTGCTAAGGACTTGCTTTTTGGAAAATACATGAACTTAAGAAGGTTTTGTAAGAACAAATCTACTCTCTGTGCTGAAACCATTAGTCAGACTATCCTCTATCCAAAATTTTCAAGCTGTTGTATATCAAAGCTAGTCTGCTTAAAACAAGCTGTTATCTCCAGTACTTTACAATCAAATAGACAGAGTAAATCCCCTGCTGGTCATTAAGATTCCTCAGCTGGGTGCATGCCCTCATTTGACCCCTGGATCAGAAATTAAAACCACTTTTTTTTGTGAGCAAAACAGATGAAAGTTTCCCTCAAAGTAAAAAGGGAAAGAAAAAAAGGAGAAAAGAAGAAAAGAGAAAGGGAAGAAAAGAGAAAGAGAAGGAAAGGGGGGGAAGGGAGGAAAAAAAGAAAAAAAAAGAAAAATAAAAGAAAAGGAAAAAAAAGGAAAAAAGGGGAAGGGAAGATTTGCGGAGGGGAGGGGAGGGGAGGGGAGGGAAGGGGAGGGGAGGGGAGGGGAGGGGAGGGGAGGGGAGGGGAGGGGAGGGGAGGGAAGGGAAGGGGAGGGGAGGGAAGGGAAGGGGAGGGGAGGGAAGGGAAGGGAAGGGAAGGGAAGGGAAGGGAAGGGAAGGGAAGGGAAGGGAAGGGAAGGGAAGGGAAGGGAAGGGAAGGGAAGGGAAGGGAAGGGAAGGGAAGGGAAGGGAAGGGAAGGGAAGGGAAGGGAAGGGAAGGGAAGGGAAGGGAAGGGAAGGGAAGGGAAGGGAAGGGAAGGGAAGGGAAGGGAAGGGAAGGGAAGGGAAGGGAAGGGAAGGGAAGGGAAGGGAAGGGAAGGGAAGGGAAGGGAAGGGAAGGGAAGGGAAGGGAAGGGAAGGGAAGGGAAGGGAAGAAGAAAGAAAAGAAGTCTTTCTATTCCTGTCCAGTTATTGACCAATTTTCATCCTACCTATGAAAATTATGAGTTTTAAAAAAGAAAGTATAAAATGTGCTTAATAAATCAAGTTACCTTCTTGCTAAGGTAACAGTCCCCGTGTATGACCTTATAGCCTCACCAAGCGAGACTGACAATCTATTTTATGAGTGGCTTTCTCTTTCTGCTAACTTCCCTCTGTTTCCACCCACAGCATTTATTTTTTTTAACAGAAGAAAATAATTTCCATTTAAAAATTATCTTGCTTGCTTTTCACACGACCCATTTTCATACATAAGAGTTTCTAAATCCAAACCACAGCTCTCTGCATCTCAGAAAATAACTGATTCCTTCTCCTTTCTCTCAGGTAAGATACTGATTCCCTTTTTCCTTTTCTCACAGATTATTTAACCATTTTGCTGGCCCCATGCTTGTTTCTTCACTGATTCAACATCATTACTCTAGCTCCTTCCAGTGGTAAATCATAACGTTTAACAAGAATAGGATAGAGCTTTTAATACACCTTTAATCATTTTGCTTTGCAGAAGCCAAATGTGTGTCAGCTAAAGCAAGTCTTCCTGCTTTTCTTGCCCTGGTTGCATCAGAGGTAAAGGGTAAATGAAGCTCAAAGGTACAGCTCAGCTTCATTCACAACTCCAGAACATTTTGGGAATTAGGTGCCATTTAATCTCAAAGCTTTCGACTTTTTTTTGTCTACTGTGATGCTGTGGGAGTAAGAGCACAAACAGGGGAACAACAAATCCCTGTGTCAGACAAACTACAGTTTGCATAATTCAAAAAGGGGGGCAGCACCTTGAAATAAATGTATGGTTCATAGTTCTGAGGATTATGTGCTTTTCGAAACACTGCTACTGACTAAAGGGATAGAAAAGCAATCAATACTTCAGTATCAGAAAAACTTACTTTAACATTGCCTCATTTACATTCATATATATTCAGGAAACCCTGCATGAATTGAAAGATGAACTTTGAATTCATCTGTGACAATCAAGAATTACAAAAAAAAAAAAAAAAGCCACAACAGAAACCCAAACAAACCAGCAAAAATAAACAAACAAAAACAAACCCAAAACAACAACAACAAAAAAAAACCCAGAAAAACAAAAGCAAAAAACCAACCAAACAAACAAACAAACCACCAAAAAAACAAACCACAAAAGCCCCAAATACAAGATCTGAGCCATAAATGCTAAAAAAAAAAAAAAAAATAATCTTCTGAAGGGAGCTCTGTGACAACATTACAGGAGAAATTTGGAGTGTTGTTGATTACAGCCACGAAAAATATTAAAGTAAAATAAATTTCTTAGAGAAAGTAAATCAGAAACTGAAGAAACAATTCATTACAGAACTGTAGGCACATTAACAATATTCAGCAGTTCTGCAATTACAGCCATAAGCTGTCAGAAGAGAATATATGTGATCATTTATTTGATTATAAAGTACCTAAGAGTGTTCAGCAGGTCAGATTTTTCAGCCAGCTGAGTTTTCTAATAGCCCTTCTCAATCAAGGGATTGTGCTGCACAGTGGAACACCGAGCCCAGGCATGAGGATGATGGAGGTCACTGACCCTGCTATTTAAATAAAAAAGGCCTCTGCACAGCAGCTCTACAAATGCTACTTCCTACAGGTTTCTGTTCAAAATCTTTGCTTTTGCTGCTAACATATAAATTTAGGCCCTCGTGATTAGATGCCTTGGCACAATAAACTGCAGTTGAACAAATATGTAGTGAATCATTAGTCTGAGCAGTAATTTGACCTCTGCACGATTCAGAACTCAATTTTTCATGATATTATGCACGTGCTTAAATCTATCTACATGTGGAATGCTATTACAATTAATCACTGGGAGCAAGTTGCTTGAGGGAAACAGTGAAAGAACATTTACACCATGTCTTATAATTGGTGGAATCTGTTTCTTACTAATCAAACTCTGCTTAGCACTTTAATATTAGTTATGTGTAAATTAAAAACTGCCTGCCTATTTTGTTTCACGATTCACATTTCTCTTCCACAAAGAAAATTTTTCTCAGCTAACTCTCTGGTCTCTCCAAGCAGAGGTTATGATCAAATTTGACAATCCCACCCAAGGAATTGCAAACCTCCTGTTTACAATGGCCTTGGGGGCAGATCCAAAGGAAGATGTTGACTTGCAAATAGGCCTCAAGCACCTAAATTACCTCTGTGTCCAAAATCATGATCTTGAACGTTTGCTCAGCTCTTGCTAATGAGGAATGAGCTCCGAAATTCCTATCTCTTTACTTTAAACTTGAAGTTGTACCTTAACTTGGGCTAAATTTGGGCAGGACTGAAGAAAACAGCGTTTTCACGAGGGCCTTGAAACCATGTGTCTGAATACAAATTTGAAATACAAAGATCATGAGCCCCTGATCAATGGATATTATTGCAGGGAGTGTTGTAGAATCATGGAATATCCTGAGTTGGAAGGGACCCACAAGGATCATCAAAGTCCAGCTCCTGACCCTGCACAGGAGGGAGTCTGCTCGTACCTACAAACAGCCATGTCTGAGGACAGGAGCATACAGAGAATCATTTTTCCACTTTCTTCATTAAAGCACAATAGTTCTGCCAACAATAACCAAGTGTGTTGTTAAGGAAACTTCCCCGTGTGACCACTCACGAGTCTCCCTGGCAATCACACTCCCACCGCCCCGACTGTCACTGCTGGGACAGGAGACCCTTCGCAGTGACGGTCCCGCTTGGCTCCCGCACGCCCCACACTCACAGTCAGGCCATGTTCCCTCACCAGCTCAGCTCCAGGTTTCCCATGGCAGAGCCTCAGATGTCCCACTCCCTAAAGCCATTTATTTATTCACGGTGCAGTAACAGACACAGCCCGAGCCAGTGCCTCTGAGCAGGGACAAAGGAACCTGCCTCCGAGCAGGGACCCTGAACAAAGGAACCCTGGGCTTTCATCCCCTCACAGCCTAAAGCTCAACAGTCTGGGACCTTCCTGCTGAGCCCTTGGCTCCTGCCCGGTCCCTGGGTGTCCCTCACCTGGCTGTGCCACAGATCTTTGTGCCTTTTGTCATGCAAAGGGTCAGCAGGTCACTTGTCTGGGGTTCCCACCCCGAGCTCGATCAGCAGCTCCATGGGCAGCTGCCCCTGGGCCACCTGCACCAGGTGTGCTCCTCGACAGGAGGGCCCAGCCCACACAGCCTGGGATGCTCACTTCAAAAGGAGCCTGGCTGCTTGTCTGTGCATGCCAACTGCTGCATTAATTGCCAGAGCTGCACAGGTGTGATTCCATAACCCCTCTGCTCACCTCTCCCTGCTGTATTTCCACTTTCTGATGCTTCTCACTTCACTCGCCCTCCTTTCCTGGGGCACAGCTCCCTCACCCTCCTCTCCTGGGGCACAGCTCCCTCACCCTCCTCTCCTGGGGCACAGCTCCCTCACTCACCAACAGAGCAACTTTTGATGGAATAACCAACCATCTAATTCCCTCTATGCCAAAGAGAGACAACAAGTGTAGAGGCTACCTAATATGAGGTTCTCAATTCAGCTCTCAGGGCAAAGGGTTTCAAGGCTCTAAGCCTGACAAATGGAACCTACCCAAAGCTTTCTGTATACACAGTTTTGAAGACGTGCAATTGCCGTCATTGAAAGCTTAGAAAGAGTTGGGGAGATGAAATCACTGGGTAGGGAAAAAGCAGAAACCACCAGGTTCCATCTGGTTCCTCATCCTTCGCTTCGCTGAGAAATCTGGCAGTAACGTGTGAGGAGAGGGTGCTGAACAGCTTGAAAGGTTAGAGTGTGATTAATGGGATGGTGTGTGGGTGCACGTGGTAATCCCCCTACATACCACCCAATTCAATTTGGCCTACATCATGTTGTAGGAAAGATTTAAATAGTCTTTCAAGGCCAGAAGAATAACATTACAGCAGTCTTCCATTCCTCCTCAATGTGATTATCTCAAAAGTAGATTTAGGGTATGGAAAGGGCTTCAATAACAAGTAGAAATCAGTGAAAATAAAATGCTACTCCACTCCGATGCAAACTCTTCAAATGAGTTGTTTATTTGTGAGTTAAACTGTTATTTTTAGATAGTGTGTTCCAATGAGGCAAGTTGAAATTTAGGAATTGTGTAATAGTAAAATACAAACTGTTGAAAATTGGTTTCCTTACTAAATTGACAACTTGTAGAGGAAATTGCAAAGAGGGGGGACTCTACATACATGATACTCTCAAAAACCTTAACTGATGAGCATTTTTTAGGAAAAAAAGTTGGTCATGAAAAAGGAGATTTGAAGAGCTTAAAGAGAAACTAGTTAACACATCTAAGGGGGGGGAAGTATACATTTAGATACTTTTTTTAAGCCATAGTCTGTTTTCCTTCTGGCCTTGTTCTGCTCATGGACCATGTTAATTGGAATGCCAGCAGTGGCCAGAGCCTTGTTCATGCATTTGGAAGGAAATAGCAACAGTGGGTTTGGCCACTTAGTAACCATGTTACAGGTTAAAATTAATTTACCTAAAGAAACATCCTATTCATCTATTGCCACGTATATCAGATTTTTTTTTTCTTTGTCACACAGCAGTGCAATATTTCATGATTATTTTTTGTCTCTGAAATTGTTCATAAGAAAAGAAAATATGTTTTCGTGGGCTTACCCTGACATCTTTAAGAACATGATATTCAAGGGGCATGATACTCCTCCAAGGAGATCTTGAGTATTGGTGAATTCAGTGCAGTAAGTAGGAGACATGTATTCCAGCAATATATGGCAGAAAAAGAATCTTAAGTAGCAAAGGAGAAAAAAAAAAATCTTTTCACATGGTTACTCAGATTTTCTTGGGTTTGGAATTTTTTTGTTGGTTTTATTTTTTGTTATGAAGTCCCAATGAAATTGTGAGTGTTACTTAGACTTGAACTTACAGAGGTGGTTAAGTGATCTTTTGATCCAGATTTTGGATATGAAGTATTTCTTCATTATGAACAAAATTAATTGCTGCTGTACATTAAACTGCCACTTTTTTTCTTCCTGCTGCAGAACGTTTATTTCTCAGTCCCTCTGAAGTTCAATTTTCCTTATTTCTTTTAACTCTGTTTTGCATCTCCCCTCATTATCCAATCACCTCTCAATCCATGACCTACAGAGGATGTGAGGAGAACTTCCCAGCATTCTGCTGTCTGGTTAATGAGCCTCCCTGAGATGTGGAGATTGCTTTATTATGTCAGTGCTTGTTTCCTTTGGTCGGTGATACTCAACTATTCTGTTCTTCAATAATTTTGTTCTTCAATGTTCTTTGCTGCACACTGACACCTCTTGTAAACCTTAATCTTTCCCATTTAAAATGCACTTGAACAACAGTAAATCCAGACATCAGCAGCATTAAACAGTCACCCTCACCTTTCTCATTCTGTTCTGTAAGAGTTGGATCTGACAGTGGCAAACAGCAGACTATGGACTCTAAAAAGCACTCAAGTAGTCTGAGCCCTTTAGACCTTAAACAAATGTAAATGTGATTATCCTTGGATTGTAAAATGGGTGCAACTGTTCCAGAGAGTGTTCTGGTAAATGTGCCAGTGTTACAGCCTTTTAAAGAACTTAAATATAGGTTTGCTTTTTTTTTTTTTTTTCCTATGGAGCTATTTGTAAAGATCCCTGGAGTCATTTAATGTGTGTCTGTGTACTCTTCATTCTTCAGCCAAAATATAAAATACAGTTTCTGTATTTGCATTAACCATCAATATGGATCAGTTCTCCCTTTGGATCTGTTAGTGATTCCTTAAAAACTATACATACATATATTTAAAATATAAATATACATGTAGATGTGTATATATATATATGTATACACACACACATATTCTGGAGTTAAATATGTGTTGGAATGGTGAATCTCTACATGTGGATCACAACTCTGTGTTAGTTGCATTTGTCCAATTTGCACGTGCACTCTTTGTAGTGAGGATTGAATTTCCATGCAGTATCCTCCCATTTTCTGCTTTGCCAGAAAAACAGGTGGGAGCAAAGAGGGGATAAGGTTATAGGAAATGACACAGGTAAACAGAAAGGTAAATGGTAGTTTTTGGATGACAGCCTTGCTGCTGTATGTGTGCCTCAGAAACATCACTAGATAAATAGATGTGCACCCATAAGAAGGACAAGATTTTCTAAATATTTATGAGCCACAATCAGTAATCTAATTTGTGGGCATGGAATACAAGGAGGGGTTAAAGGTCTTTGTCTGAAGCATTGCAAGTCCTGATCATTGAGACTCTTCACCTGAATGCTGCAAAAAAAACCCCAGGTTCTGGATCTCAATTTAATATCTTTAATTGCAGCCACTGTTAAGCAGGTGCTGCTCCCAGAGTGGGCAGCACGAACTGGTGTGTGCTGCTTTAGCACTCACAAAATATGCTGCTCTGACCCAGCTGGAATGCTGTGTTGTGAGGATGGCAAAGCTTCAGTCAGAGCAGGGAGGAGCTGCTTTGCCCTTCATGATACGAGTGTGTGCTGTGAGGACTCTGGTTCTTGACTGCAGATAATGATGTGCTGTGTAAGGATGTATAAATATCTCCTGGATACATATCACATGTCTTTTAATAATTTGTTTGGTGTTGCTCCACTGCTGCTAAGGTTATGTTCCTGGTACCCGTTGAATCCCAGAGTGGTTTGGGTTGGAAGGGACCTTAAAGGTCATCCAGTGCCACCCCCTGCCATGGGCAGGGACACCTTCCACCAGCCCAGGTTGCTCCAAGCCCCGTCCAACCTGGCCTTGGACACTTCCAGGGATGGGGCAGCCACAGCTTCTTTGGGCAACCTGTGCCAGGGCCTCCCCACCCTCACAGGGAGGAATTTCTTCTCTTCTAAATCTACCCTGCTTCAGCTGAAACCTGAAATCTAAATCTACCTACATCTAGATCTAGCCCCCTCTAAATCTAAATTTCCTCTCCTTCAGATAAATTCCTGATCTTTATTACAGACCACTCACATAAATCTCGGTGTTAAAGCTCACAGGATGTTGGTATCTTCAGGAGGAAATTAGTAGGTTAGACTTTTCTCTTTGAAAAAGAATGGTTTTTTCAGTATTTCCTGTCAAACAGGATCTAGAACATGTAGAGTTGAATGAAATGGTAAATTTTCTTATGACCAAAATATCAAAATCTTAATGTTTCAAATGTAAAAATATTTCAGGCATAAGCAAGCATGCTTTTAACTAATATCAGTGAAAAAAACCTTAATCTGCTAAGAATTTTGGAAAAAAATGCACTGGAAGCACAAGCAATAAATCCAGCTATTTTGCCTTCTCAAGGGCAGTTTCTGAATCAGCCTTCTAAAATACATGTGGCTACATGTAACTCAGTCATTTATTGATTTCTTTATTGTAGCCATCTTAAAGGAAAGTTTTGGCAGTTCTGCTGCGTTACACTTTTTTTTTCCTTTGGTTTGTCAAAGTCTTCATTTACACATATAATAACATAGCTAATTTCTTACAACCAGATAAAGTAGAAACCTGTTTTGAAATTAAGCTGTGCTTAAAGGCATTTCTGATTTTTATAATTTGGACATCTAAATTACTAAATAAAGAGTTCTAATTCTGTTTGCAATTAATTGATTTGATTTGGGAACGGATAGAATTGTTTCCTTATAATAGAACAGTTGCCATGAATTCTTTGTGAATGTTGCAAGGAAGTTAGTGATGCTGAATTGGGTCCATTGCACTGTTTGGTTTTTGACATAACATTTCATAAACTGACTGGTATCATCCTGCAGATGGTAACTAATGGAGGGAGTAAAAATATTTACACAATAAACAGATGGGGAGAAATAATTTGCATTGCAGTATTCTTCCCTTGCCACATTAGGTTACTGTCACAGGATCAGAAGTGATCAATTATATAGTTTGGCAAGGTATTGGTTATGCCTCAGCCATAGTTGATCATCCAACAGCAGAGTTGGATCCTACCTATCAAGCAGAGTTGCATCCAGCTCTGTATCATATCTGGCATTTTCAGGAGCTTTCTCTGCTTATAACTTTCTCATTGGCTATAAACTCACTCTAAACTTTACATAAAACCCACCAACACAGTAGTAAGGTTTGGGGTATTTTTTTTTTTCCTTATAGATGTCATTTAATGAGCTTTGCTAGATACAATTTTCTGATTAAAATAAAACTGATTAAAAAGTAAATTAAAAGTAAACTCTCAGTGATTGTTTTATATTGTAATGTTTTTAATCACAGAAGGGATATCAGCTGGATATATGTTTGCATTGTACTATCATGCCTGCCATAATTCCAGGGTGTTTCTGATTGCCTGCACCACCGAGGCCCTCAGCTGGTCTGCAGAACTGCTGAACGTGGATTATGATAACGAAATTCACACATGAGCATTATTAAAACCACAGCCTGATTTAAATTATAGTCTTTAATTTTTGTTCTGGGAAATCAGTACTCTTAATCAGCAGGGTTCCAGGAACTTTCATTGTTCTTTGATTTCAGAGAATGGTATCAAAGTTGCTGTTTAATACTTTTTAAAATCTTAGGTTTGAGGAAGGAAAATTACCTTTAATCTCCGTAGACTGTCACTTAAGACATATAATTTGTTTGTCTTTTTTTTAACCATTAAAAAGCAACTGAAACAGCTGCACCTCTTATTCATGGCTCTGCACTCTCCAAATCACTACCAGTGCTTTAAAGGAGCCCACACACTGTGACACAACTTGCATGTCAGAATTAATTGTTGCTGTGCCAGTTGCTGTGAGCTACAGAGCTCTTGTTGTACAGCAGAACACCCCTGTCTGAAACACATGACTGTGCACACCAAGATCATGTTAAGTGATGCTCTGACCAAGCTAAACTTGTGTCAGAAGTGTGCAAATGAAGGTGTGCAGGCATGAGGAATCAGCAGGAATCCACCCCCTTCCCCCTGCCAGGCTTGGTCTGTCTCCCTGTAACTCGGTGATAACTCTGTGTGTGCAGCCACATCCTCAGCTGGGGGCTCAACTCATTCCACTTCTCTCACCTTCTCTGAAGCCATGTCCCACCACCAAAACATCTGGTCTTACTGCTTGTTAGAGCAAGACCTGCTGGAAAACAGCTGAACTAAACTGTGCTTTTCAAAGGAACGTTTCTCTAACTAAGCACCTGAACTTGCCTTGGGGTTACCAGAGCAAGCAAACAAAAAACATCACACAATCTGGTGTGGAAAAAATAAAAAATTGAACTCCTTTTGGGTCTGCTAGACCATAGCTCAATGTAGCAGTGCAGTGGTTGGTGTAATCCCCTCATTCTGCCTGTGTGTACCTCAGTTTGGTTGCTCTGTATCTTCATCTGCTGTGACAATGTCACTGTCAGCCCTGGGACAGACACTGAGGCCACACAGATCTGGGAGGACAAAGAGGAAATGCGGAGGTTCCTTTGAAAAGCTGCTTTTGGGGTCTTATTTTACAATTACCAAAAGGTTGATCCTGCCTTTTCTCTTCAGGAACTTAGTTTGAAAGGCAAATATCTTCCTTGTCTGCCCCAGCCAGGCTTTGAGGGGGCTGTGGGGAAAACTCTTCACCTGACTGCTAAAGCTGACACAGCAAACCAAACCTCCCTCTTTAGAGTGCTTAGAATCTTCCTTTACCAGCAAAGCTAATATTAGGTATGCATCATATTCTGTATTTATGTCATAGCATAGCAAGTGTAAAGACACCGAACCTCTGTCTTATAGTCAGTGTAATCCTTAAATCAAAAATAAAATGAAATAATATATTCTCAGATCAGCCCCATAGACTTTTTTCTGACATACTGGCACATTTTTTAAAACTTGTTTTTCCCAAAAGTCCCTAGCAAGTATGTCTTACGGTGGAGGTTAAGAAAAACAGGCACTCAAAATGGAACTCTTTTTGTGTACTTACAGCTCCTATGCTGAGTTCTTGTTAAGGAAGCAAGAGGGAAAGAAAAGGGGTAGAATTGGATGGATGCTTTGTTTCCCTGTGAACCTCACTCTAGGGCCAGAGCACAGAGAATCTTCAGCAGTGTGGGATGCAGCAGGAAGGTTGGATATTCAGGAGGCAGTGACCCAGAAGCTGGGGTGAGGGAGGGGCAGAGCAGCTCTGGGACCTGCTCACTCCGTGCCCATCTCCGTTTTCCATCCTGTTTGACGTTTTTGAGGCCGAGGTTTGTTACACTCTAAAAGTTTGCAGCACAGGGCTGGAGTCAGGAAATCTTATGACAATATAAAAAAGGCATTCTGAAGGAAATGAGTGAGGAATTAAAACAGCCAGGTTTGGGAGCTTTTTGTTAGGTAGTTGCAATAAATTATTCTTTTGTGATACAGTCAAATGAAATATGTACACAGAATTCTTAGAACTTCCAAATATAAACAAATCATTATAGTTTCCTTTAACTTAGAATGAAAAAGCTGTCAGGGTAGCTTTTGATGAGTACAATTGCACAATGCACCTACCAAACACTGCTGAAGTTTCACATACATTTTTGCCTAATTTGAAGTTTTGACTCCTCTGTCTCTTCCTGAAGAATGGAAACATTAAAAATAGGCTATGTCTTGCTCCTACCTATTCCCTTTCTTTTTTTCTTTTGGTGAGGGAACTGTACTATCTTTGTGAATAACCTTTTTAGTACAGGAAGTAGTCTCAGTGCTCAGAGGTAACAAAGAGAGTGTCATTCTGGTAATTATGTGCTGTTTGCTGCAATTACAGCCCTCAACCTGTAATTCAATCTGTGTGGGCAGACCATCCGTCCACCTGAAACTGCATTGACTTAATGCGTTTTACACTGTTATAAAGACCAATTTGCATGTCTTAGATTATAAAGTCAGGCTAATTGGTATATCCCATAAGCATTTAAGGACACATTCCTAAACTGTGACAAGCATAGAAATGGCCCTGAAATGAGTAATAAGTCTGTGTTTATCAGCTGTACATTTGCTCAGCAATGCTGGAATTGCCACAGGTGGTTGTGGAGGCAGAGAGGATAAATTAGGGTTAGACAATTGCAGAGAGGGAAAGTCCAGCAGGGCTCTAAAGCCTCTGGATCGGGCTTTGGAGGAAGTCTGACACTGCTGATATTTGGAGGCTGGGAGGGTGTATCTAGACATGGTTATTTTGTGTTTGTCCTCTTTTGGAAACCCACTCTGTGGGCCTCGCTGAATACCTACAAGTTTCAGCTGTAGTGAAGGGGAAATTATCAGCTTTTTGGGAGAAAATTGGGGTACAGAAACTGCAAACAGCTTGTCTAGGGAAAGGGAGTAAGACACGAAAAAATGGGTGAAATTCAAAGGATCTGAAATTGTAAATGAAGAGCCAGAAGGGAGCACAGTATAAATGCAGTATTAGACTTGATGAGAGTTAATCTTGTCTTTATGACTTTAATTGAAAGTGTACAAGCAAAGAGGTGTGGAAAAGGCTTACTTTATTAATGCTACTCTAGATTTAATTTTTCAAAGTACAATTTTTTTCAGAGGTCTCAAAATTTCCTCTGTTAAGAGCCTATCACCTGAACAGAAAATAAGATGCTGTGACTTAGTAAGCACCTCAGCTGTATTTTTTTGAGCAGCTATTTGAAATCAAAAGATGGTACATATTATTTGTAATAGTATTTGTACTTCACAATTTGCTTGGAAGCTTTAACCACAACTAAGTGGTAAATAACAGATTTCATGTGTGCTCACACTGTATATCCCAAAAAGCCAACGTGCATCTGCAAAAATGGAAAAGAAATGTTTATTGTTTAAAGTGCAAGGAAGGAGCTGCTAAAATATTTAGCATTTTATTTATTCTTGTGCAATAATGTGTTCTAAAGTAAAATGTGAGTGACAACAGCCAAAACAGTTATTACAAAGCATACAGGCACAGTTCTGAAGTTGGGAATTGTACAGACCCATCAACAGCTCACTGAAGGCTGACTGCAGAGTCTGCAATTATCTGAGCCTGAAATTCTGGGTCTGTCTTTCTTTATCTTCTATCATCTATCACACAAAATGGGTGACTTGGGCCTTGCTTGCTTAAATAACTGAGTCACTCTGTTACTGCAGCAGTTGAGCATCTCTGGGTCAGTCCTGCCAGGGCCAGAAGTCCCATAAACCACTGCTCATATTTTCATGCTCTGAGATGCCTTGTGAGTTGACACAATTGGTAAAGTAGGAAGGAAAGTCAAGCACAGAAATGGAACAGTGAGTTTGAGAGCACAGAGCAAAGTAATAGCAGAGCTGGAGATGGAATCTCAGAACTCTGATTCAAAGTCAGGTGCTGTGAGGACTTTTAACATCTTTTCATAAAAAAACAAAGCCTAAGACAAAATTGGAAATGAAATGGCTCTCTGTTGGTCTCATAACTTAGAGTTTAAATATCTTTTAAATTCCTTTTCAATGTTTTTTTCTGTTGTCTCCTTTTTCTTTATCTATTTGGATCTTTTTGAAAAATTAACAATTTTTAAGAGAAAAATACAAGCTTTTTAAATCACATTGTCTTTCTAACAAAAGTAAAGAATGACCCAGTTCTCTACTTTTCAGGATTAATAACTACATTTTTGTTATTATATTTAAAGTATTAGCTCTGACACTTAATGGAATTCTAGACATGAAGAAAGGGATATGTATGAAATGACTGAAATGACTTAGATGAAATTCTTCTATTTCCTGCCACCCACTGTTGATGCTGATATTAATGCTTTTGGAAACAACAAGACAGGAAGCACTTATGCTAGCATGAAAAGTCAGAAAATATACTCTGAAAACCTAAGAATCCATTCTTAAGCAGAATTTTGCCAGCCTCATTCTAATTAATTTTGTTACAAAATATCACGAATACTTCTTCCTCTGCATGGTATCACAAAACTGCTTGATTTCCTTTTGCTGATTTTTTTATATCACTTTGGGAAAATAGGTTAGCTGTGGGATGCCTATACTGAAGTGCATAAGTGATATGCTTTAGTCACACAAATCTATTTGTATTAAAATTGGTAGCAAATAACTTAAACTGTGCCATGAAGAAAATATAATAAACTATATTTATATGTTTACTTAAGCTTTCTTTTTCTTAATATAGTCTGATTGTCAGCATCTTATTTTATGATGCAGAGGGTCTTATTATGTGCAGCTCATTAAAACCTTTACACATCCCCTAAACCCTCTCATATTCAAAGTAATCATCTCAGTAGAATGTAAGCACTTTTCATGGCAATGTTTGGCCTCTGAAGATTTTATGAAGTGCAAGGAATGTACTAATTTACCTTAATCTTATAGAGTACATAAGCCCCTTTAAAATGAAATTGGTCGATAAACCAGGCTGGTGCAAAGTACAAGATCAATAAGGGGGACCATTAAAATCCATCAATCTCAGCTATGGCATGAGAAAAAAAAAAATGCAGTTCCATCAAGTATTTGAAAGCAACATTCTGATTGCAGTAGTAATCCATTGCAGGAGCAACCCATGACTTCCAGCCAGCATGAAAGCACAGCAAGAAGAGCTAACAAGTATTTTTTACTTTCAGATTCTTAATCCAGGAAATTAGTGACCAGCTTGAACCTGGGCATTAGTGGGGAGGATCACAGAGAATGGTCTTGTGAGTAGGGTGATATCTCACAGGTCCAGGACAGGGCAGAATATGATGGAAGGAAAGCAGGGGGTTTCTAAGGGAAGGTGAAAGAAAAAAGAAGTTGGAGTACACCCAAGAGTTATAATGATCCTAATGAGTCATTTATGGTGCAAGCCCTGCCCTCTGCCTCCACTGACACAGTATTTGGGCACCAAAATGTAAGAATTATTTTTTATCTCATTATGTTAATATTCCAGTGTAACAGCACTGATGTTAGATGTGTTCACTTTTACAGAAATTTACATAAAACAGGCAAAGTTGCAGATAAAGTCAGTGTCTTCCCTAAAGAGCTGATGGCCTAAAACGGGACTGGGCACAAAGGCACAGGAGAATGGGCAGGGTGGTTTCCTAAAGCCACTCAGCAGAGCAACACAGGTAGAACCCAGGCTCCCTGGCAGCCACCTGAGCCAACAGACCTACAAACAGTACTGACATCAGCAAGACTGATGAAATGGCATGCTAACCAGAAAGGACATTGGATTGTAATTTACTTAAAAGAGAAAAAACCCAGCCAAAAAACGGAAGATTGTACACTTGTATCTCTCTATCAGCAGCTGATTTCAAGCTCCACTGAGGCTAAAGAAGGAACAAAGCTGTTTCAAACAGCTGCTTTTCAAACAACTAAATTCATTTCCTGATCAGAACTGAATTCTAAAGCTCTTAAAACATCAACTTCCATCTGAAAATGAGAGTAGGAGCCGCCAAGAAATTAAATGATTTACTACCAGCCCATTTTTATTAGCAGTGTGCCTCCCCACTGGCAATGCAACTCACGAGCCTGGAGCAATTCACTTTTAGTCTGTAATGGGTTCCTTCCATGGCCTTCACTCAGAACAGCCAAGAGCAAGAGAAGGAGCTTGTGCCTGACCTTTTCTCCTAGTAGGAAAGAGATAAAGCTATAGCAGTGGTTTCTTGCAGCAGTTTTACAACATAGTGCAGCAGCTCATTACATATGGCAGGCTGACCTATATATCGAATAGGTCAGCGTTTCAGGCAACCTGCAGCCTTCCAAAATGTCCCATCAGCCTCTCCTTGTCATCTCTTGTTCCCCTTTGTTTCCTGTGTTGTTGCTGTGTTTTGCTGCAGACGTGCTGGGGTGTTTTCTTGTGACTCATTTCTGTGTCTTTCAGCTCTGCTGTGCAGTGCTGTCACCCCAAATTCTCTCCCTTTGCTGGTTTCACTTTCACCACCAGTTAGGGAAGATGTTCTTCCCTGTTCTCAGAGGTACCAGTCCTATGGAAGCACTGACCCTGCAATGGCTGCATTTCCACTGTGGAGAGAGAGGACAGGACCTGTGGATGAAGCACAGATCACATCTTCATCTGGCTGGCCACATTCACTTGTTTGTGGCAGTAGGGGGGGGATGAGGAAGGAAAGAGGAGAGAGGAGGCATTTTTCAGCGTCAGACTGAAACCTTTTTTCTTTTTTTTTTTTTTTCAAAATTATAATCTGACTTGGTGGTACTCTTACTCCACCAAGCAGAGATTTGATGAAATTCTTGTGCTCATTTTCTATGGACTGAAATATCTGCTAGAATTGCATGATGGAATGAAGGTGGAGCTGGGAAATTTACACTGGACTTGGGAAATTTAGTACCTCTGGACCTGTCTGCTTATGGAAGGCGTAATGCTTCCTCAGCTACATTGCTCAAGTCTCAGGACTTTATATTTTGGTGTCAAGAGCCCTGCAAGCTGAGACTTTGTAAATTAAAATACCTCCTATCTCGGGACCTTGTTAACTGCATGGGGAAGTCTCTCTGGTGGAATAGTTTCTCTTTGTACAGCAAGAACTGGCCCAAGAATAGTACAATAGTAATGTAGGAATTTTCAGAATGTTTTGATGAAATATTTGGCATTCCTTTCCAAAAAGAAGACTGAAATAGAAAATAGAAGTCATCATCTAACTTAGCTGTAGCATTTAGGTGTGAGTGAAGCAGTAAAGGGGGAAGAAAATATGTTCTGTTTCATGGGAAACATTTTCCTTTGTGTCTTCTAGGACACCTCAGAGCTGTGTTATTTGGAATGCTTTGGGGTTTATTTAGTAAATGACTGCAATGCAACTGGAGTATCCTGATTTTTACCACTAAGTCTTTACTGCGTGTCTGTGGGCAAAATTAGAATGTAGGATGTATTTTACTGGTGTGACCGAAACTTTTGAGCTGTCAGTTCCCAAAATCCCATGCAGACACCTGCTAGGAGAGAGCTATCACGCTGCACTGCTTCCTTTTTGAAGAGGCCTGGTAGAAAATTGTCTCCAGCCAGCAAATCCAGGCTAAGCACAGGTGGGAGCTTGGCCTGCAACCATTTTATTGACCTGAAAGGAAGATGCTTTTCAGAGCTTAACTGACATGTCTTTTTTATGTATCTCCATGGTGGAGATGAGTCTGGAAGCAGCAACTGATAATGAAAGGATCTAGAGGTGAAGGAGACTAGAAGGGCAGATGTCTCCCAGGCAGAACCTCCCTTATCCCAGTTTCTCATTCAGCTGCCTGCACTTCATGTCACCAAAACCCCAGACAGCTCTGGATTAGGCTCCATCTCTCAATAACTCCACTTCAACACAGATCACTTACAAAAGTCTCAAATTCACCCATGCTTTACACAGACTTGCTTTGCAGAAAATACACCCACAGTGCAGGATCTTGACACTGAGATAACACCAAGAGCCAATATCAAATGTGTTACGCTGGACTCCAAATTTTTATATTATAAACACTATATTTCTTGCTTCCTGATGTTTGTCTATACGTTGTATCTCATTTCTAAGCTTTCCCTATTTTGAGAGAGGTACCCAGGGATGGTTAATGCTTTCCTCTGTGGGAATACCACTGTATTTTCCCAGTACTTTTCCAGCATACCTTGAATTCTTCTTAACTCCCTCAGGCTGTGGGAACCTGTGCAGCTTTACATCCAGTCCTGGATGCACAGCACTGGACATAGCAAATAGGCCTTTGTGCTGCCTAAACAATGACTTTTCCATAGAGATTTTGGTTTATTTAGCCAGTAAAATATGCAGGAGGACTAAAATATAAAATTAAAATATGAAATATTCGGAAGACTAGATATATAGTGACTCACTTAACTCTGAACTTGAACTGGAAAAGAAAACGTTTCTTAACTGTTCCTGCAGTCAGATAATTCATGACAAATACAAGACAGCATTTCTGCTTAGTTACATCCCTAAATATAACAGAGCATATATGAAATGCAGGATGATTCAGTAGAGTCTATTTTTCATCTGGTCTCTGGTAACCTAGTTAAGAACATGAGCAGGAGCTGCACAGATTCAGAAAAAGAGCTTAACACCTGAAACACCATAAGCTGCATACAGTCAGACTGCAGGGCCTTCTCTACAAATCCATTTAAAGTACTGACAGTGCCCAGCTTTCTATTTTTCAATATTTTTTTCATATATACATGAAATATATTTCTCATAAATAAAAGGAGGATGAACAACAAAATGGCTGATGCACATAAAGAAGGGAAGGTAGTTTAGCTCAATAAGTCAGTGCAAGAAAACATCCAACTTTGTGACTGGGAGAGAGGGGCCCACAGACCCCATCTGCTGAAGGTTCATGAAGGGCTGCAACCAGTGGCAGATAGCAAGAAGAGCAGGGCTAAAGCAGACTTTTGGGGAGTAGAACAGACTTTTGGGGAGGTCCACAGTTTTGATTGTTGATTCAGATTTGGAAGATTGATATCCTGAATAGAGTTTTAGCAGTCTGAATCTCATCAGAGCCATAAATTACATCTGAAAAACGCATGGTTGGTAGAAGTGCATCCATTTTTCACTGCCCAGTGCAGTAACCCCCAGTAGAGTGAGCGCCCTGAGAAAGCAAGAGCCATCAAAGAGATCTAGGGAGGTCTTCATTGAGATGCTCAGAAGCCTCAGCACTCTTTAAAAGCCACGCTGAGGACCTTTATTTTTCGACTGTGCAAAAGCACTTTTTGTGAGTGTGACGTAATCCCACGTAACCTTAAAGCTTTTACATCATCCTCTTTAAATAAAAACGCGCCTTATGGCAAAAAATAATGTTACAATGTAATTACACTCTATAGTCTGGAAATAAGCCCTCATTTTAAAGGCACTATTACTGGAAAGCTATTTGCACAGCAGCTGTCGTGAAGATATCTGCTGTGTTTCCATTTTGTCAGCTAACCTTACCCTGGCAGTGCTGGTTTGGAGACGCACAGACGTAAATTCTCCCTAAGCGATTCGTGATGCCAGCAGCAAAACCATAAATTGCAGCTAATGCAAGATGGAGCTGAAATGTTCCAGCAGCTTCTGAAAATGTTGCCTTTTTCTTTGCATTTGAACAGATCCTCGCTGATTTCCCCTCCCCCAGTCCCCAGCCAAAAATATTTGTTGTGCCCGACTCTATTGGTTTATTCGGTTCAGGAGGAGTAATCAAGTGTTTCAGTCATACTTAGTGAGTAGGGTAAATAGTCCCTGTAGTTGTTCATTAAGACCTCCATGATGTATGCATCAATTACCAAACAGCTTGAACAAAACAGAGGTAAATTAACTTTCTGAAACTCACTGTCATAGCCAAAAGGAGTGTAAAGCATTAAAAGTGATTTCATGGCTTAAAGTTCATCCAAAGTACTATTAGCTTTAAGTCCAATTTTCAACTGTCAAGGGGAATATTTACAATAGTAATTTCAGATCATTATCTTAACATTTCAATGCAAATAGCCACAATTTAATTCATTATTACTCACATTACATCTTTATTTTGCCACCAACTGGTGGCTGACATTTCCCAAGCTACTAGGAAGAAATGCTAATTAGACGGGTGTGCACTCCTACCCTTTCTTAATTTCATCATGTTTGTTCTGCAGTGACATGAAGCATTTCCTTCCTTCTGGTCAACCATTGCCTTTTATCCTCTGCATCTCCTCAGCAGTCCAATTGGTAAATTGAAACAGAGATAAGGCAAGTGAAATAATTGCCTGCTTTCTGTCTTTTTGGGAAAGTATCTAAGAATATTTGTGCTAGTGTGACAAAAATGACCTCTTTCCCTCAGCCCACCCACCCAACTTAATTTAGAGAATCTGAAGTGATCTCTGGAGTGGAATGCTCTATGCATTAATATGCAAATGAACTGCCAAGAAAGTTCAGATTTGCATTTAGACTGGACAAACGGGAAGGAAATGGCTTTCTCATGCTGTTCCCTTGCATCACCACAATTTCACAAATTACTAATCCCAGAAATGATGCCAGAAGGGACTTTCTCACTTTATTTCATTCATGCTTAGATGAGTTTGATTCATCTCAATGTGCCTGGCATTTTACAATAAACCTGCAAATTTAAAGTTCAAGCAGGACCTCAGTGGCTTAAGCTAAGAATCAAATGTGTTTGAAATAAACACAATTAGTAAACTTCAAATAAAATATCCCCTCCTGCTAAGGGCTAGAATAGTAATAGGCAGGGGGTAAGGTAATCTTGGGAAAGTTTCCCTAAGAATTAACAATTATGCCAGCGAGAGCATCTTATCTCCATTAAAAATAATATTCAAGCATGCATATGTGGTACAAATAAAAGATTTAGCCTGTGAGTGCCAAAATTATTGAGGGAAAAGAAGAAAAGGAACCTGTAAGGCAAAGCAGTAATCTGGTTTGCAGATGGATAGAGTTTAAGCCTTCTCCTCCTGATTTGCTATCTGCAGTTTAGACAGCTTACAAAATGAGGAATCATTCCTGGGGTTAAAATTCAAGTCCCTGCAAATTAAATAGAATTTTTCGGCAGAGGCTTTCCTGAAGACTTCTGGTATGTCTAATATCTGTTTTAATCAGGGGAATGTTGGTTAATTTATTTTTTGCCAAGTGAGTCAGTGTTTCTGTGTCTGTAAACAGACAAGCTTTCAGGAGCACGGGTGCCCCAACAGGCAGGTACTTTTCAAAAATAGGTATAATGTCGAAAAAGTACCTGCCCTGGGGCATCAACAAAGAGGAATTTCAAGATCAGTTTTATGTTTGCTTCTTAATCTTTCTGGGGGACTTTTTTCTCCTCCCAGCTACTGTAGCAAAGAAAATACTGTAAGTCATCACATTTCTGTTTGCCAACGTTTATTTGCCCTTTGGTTTAAATGTGTACGGTGGGAGGGTAATAGGGCAGTGCCTTTTACTGCTGGGGATACATTTTGCTGTGTCTGATTTTCAGATGGCTAGAAATGAAGTATTAATATTTGCTCATTGGAGAAATGCAACAACATTTTTCTGTGTCAAAGAGACTTTCCCCTGCTCCCCCCATCCTGCCATCCTCCTCTGAACCTCCCCCTGTGGTTCTCTTCTGAGTGAATAACGGGGCATTTTATTACAGGAATAATCTGTCCATTTTAAAACCTGTCCCCACATGAGGACAAGGCAGACCAGCACAGCCTCCCTGGTATTGGGTTTTTTAACCACTCTGTGCAGCACAGCTGGTTAAACTTTTCCTGACATGTCTTCATAAGACTTTTTGTGCACACAAGTCTCCATTTCAGCCTCCTGCTTCTAACCAACAGCAACTGAAATAAGCAGACTTATTTTTAGGACTCTGATTAGTTCCCATTGTTGTCTGATGCCTAAACTAAGAATTTTCATAAGTATTTTCTAAAATCAAATGGACAACAGAATCTACTGAAATGCTTTGTTGAAATGAGGATAGAGCAGCACCAGCGTGGGAGGGTGTTGGGATTTGGTGGCTATGGCACCATGTAGCAAAACCAAGTCTGACATTTGTCCTCATGCTGATTTAGAGAGGTGGAAAAGCCAGGTGTGTCACCTGAGTCCAGCCCTGTCCTTTCCCGAATCAACAGCATTAGTATTCCACATTTAACTCACCAAACATTCAGAGGTAGCAGACCAATAAGAGCCCTCTAAATCTGTTTTAACATCTGCTGACACCTTGTGTGGTTAAGCTGAAGCCTGGACTCACACAGTGCCCAGGAAACCTGCAGTTTACACTGCTGTAGTTTTTAGAGGATGATGAGTCCAGCTGTCTTATCTAGTCAGGAATTTTTTTCCATGTGTTTTACAGTGCTATCTGATTTGGTTTTCCCATGGTAATACTTCATTTCTTGATATCCTTCTGATTTATTTTGTATTTGATTTGTGGTCCTCTTTAAATCGCCCACGCTGTCTTAGTGTCTGCTAATCCTAATGTTCTCAACTATCCTTTTCCCTTATTTTTAGACCAGGGGCCTATCTGTTACACTATTATTGCTAGTTTTCTTTTGTTTCCTGATGAAGAGTGGAATTCTTTTAGTGTCTCCAGTGCTAGGCATGGAAGACAGCTGAACCACAGGCCAGCTGGTAGTTTGGTCATGGGTGTCTGTTTTGCTTAAAAACTTTTCAAAGTCACTGGAGTGATGTCAAAGAAGCCAATGAAGGTACATGACATCTCCAACAGTTTAAAAAAGAACAGAGGACATAAGTTCCACCCAAGCACTGACATGCCTGTATCCACCATCCCAGGCTGCTCCAAGCCCCGTCCAAACTGGCCTTGGACACTTCCAGGGCTGGGGTAGCCACAGGTTCTCTGGGCAACCTGTGCCAGGGCCTCTCCACCCTCACAGGGAGGAATTTCTTCCCAATATCCCACCTAACACTGCTCTGTGCCAGGGGAAAGCCATTCCCCCTTGTCCTGTCACTCCAGACCCTTGTAAAAAGTCTCTCTCCATCTTTCTGGTGGGCTCTTTTGGGTGCTGAAAGACCACAATTAGGTCTCCCTGGAGTCTCCTCTTCTCCAGGCTGAACAACCCCAAGTCTCTCAGCCTTTCCTTTTAGGGGAGTTCCTCCAGCCCTTGGATCACCACATGCTGTTCTAAATCCAGCCCCAACACAGTGTTCTACTTCTGTTAGGTGCCATCTGGCCTGTGGTCCTTGGCATTGTCACCCATATTAATAATCTAAATTTGCTCTTTAGTTCCAATGCAGCTGAGAAACTGAAGAGGTCCCTTGAAAAACTCTCAGCCAAAAGCATGTATAATGTATAATGGCCAGTCTTCGCGAGCGAAGATTTTGGGAAAGGTCATTAACCCTTCCAGCCTGCGCAGTGGATTTTTTTTTTTTTTTAGGTGAGACACAGCGTGCGCTGAACTGAGCCCACAGCCAAAAGCAAGAGCTGTAGTAAACAATTAATGCTGGTGCTAAATGAATTGCCATGCTCTGATAGAAGGCTCCTGTGAACGTGTGTAAAGGTGAAGACGGAGAAAGTACATAAAGTGTGATCACATTTCTGAAACCGCTCATTAATAATAAAAGGGGAGAAAGAAAATGAAAGGGAATGTGAGAAAATGTTCTTTCTCTTTCAAGTCCCAGAACTTCAGGCAGGGAGCCTGAAGTTAGAGAGCCCCCACCTTTTCAGATTAAAAAAATATTTTTTTTACTTTTGCAAGCCCTGCCCTTCGAGAGCAATGACCCAAACATTGCCTGCAGAAACTGTCCTGAAAGGTCACATGAGTATTATGGCAAACTTGATCTAGTTATTAGGAGAGACTTATTTCCAGTTGGTTTCTCTTTCTCATTTGATATGGGTGTTTTACACTCTCTTTTTCTCTCTGCTATTCTGCATATTTGAAGCTAAAATTAATTTATATCCTGTAATACTCTTCTGCAACAGCTTTGCTTCTGGATGCTCTTATTTAACACTTAGAGGGACGTCCTTATTTCACAATTAGAATACCCTCTACTTAAGCCACTTAGCAAATAGATAAAAGGCATTCTTATAGCAAAATATGGGTATTGTTAACCACAGCCAAAAATAAGACTGACAAAGTCACTGGGCCCAGCTGCCTGTGAATACTTGGCTCTGTTGTTACCGTGCCACAGCACAGCCCACAGTGACTTTGAAGAGCTTTCCAATCTTGCTGCCATGGATGTTGGTGACTTCCCACTCTGCAGCAAGTCAGGAGCTCTTGTGTGGGCTGTTAAACTCCTCTGGTTTTGACAAGTCCTTTGGAGGGGGCTGTAGCAAGGGGTAGGAGAAGATAACTTCATCAGCAGGCCTGACATACTCTGTGGACTGTGCTAAGTCAAAACCCTTAATATTCCCACCTAGTAATTTAGTAAAGAATTGCTACTGAGTGTTACATTCATGTCATAATTTATGCTCGATAATTTCCTTGTGTAGTCAGGCTCTTAAGGTTAGACTGTCTCTATATGGTTTCTTGAAAAACTTTCTTAAGTTTTCTGGTTTGCTGCATAATCAGGCTGATTTTTAGGCTTATTTATGGCTTTCCTTTTGGCCTATGCCTTTCTTCCTCTTGCAGTTTAAAGAAAACAATCCTGATGAGCAGACAATTAGCATTAAACAGCTTTCCTAAAAGAGTAGCTGTTAAATCATCACAATTGTTGTGATTAGTTCCTGCGAAAAATGAATATCTCTGGGCTAAGCAATTCTCTTTCCCAGTATGAGGAGTCATTGCCATCCTCTTATGGATTATGGCAGCCTGAGTGATCTTGATCTGTCCTGAGGTGATGTTGTGATTCTTTCTTCCAAGGGCATCTTTTCCTCCTCTTTGCACAGTAACACACTGCTCCATGAAGTTCTGAAGTCTCCACTATCAGCTCTGAATGGAGGAGAGTCATGTCCAAGGTTATAACACATCCCTCTGTGTGCTGGGCTCTTTGTTAGGAAAAGAACAACTACTGAAACAACTTCTGTTGACTTAAAGATAAGTATGAGAGACCTGTTCTGGCATCCCTCCAGTTTAGGGTTATAATATCAATGCTGGTACCATCTAAAAGGAGTGGTTGTGTCAAGTCTGGCTTGTGGAAAATATTGTGGAGAATTGCTCTTGTGTACCTGCTCTGCCCATATTTTTACATACTTTTACTCTACCATTTAACTGTAGTGGTAAATGGGAGAAACAGCTCTTTAATTGGATAGTTCTGAGTCTCTGCATCTGTATTTCATTTTTTATGTTTCTGTCTTAACTATCACAATTCTCTGTATAGGGAAGCAGTACAATGTCTGGGAACACAGAGAACTGTTGAATTTTTGATAGTATCCTGTACCTGCTCTGTTGTAGCAATGTGTTGTTAAAGGGGTTTTGTCTGAAGTTGTTTTGTGGGGGTTTGAGGGGTTTGGGTTTGATTGGTTGGTTTTCTTTCTTTTTTTTTTTTTTTTTGGAAGCTAAATGCTCTCAAAAAACCCAACTGCTTTACAGAGTTAAGAGGCTTTTATAGAAAACACTCTTGTCATGGTACATGAATATTTTTCTCCATATGCTCCTTTGGACTGTGCTGAAATGTGATTCCATGACCTTGCATTATGTGAGAAAAATCACCTGAATCTGAGAGATTCACTGAGGAAAATGGTGCAGCTCTTCATAGTGTTCATGAGTTTCTTTAACAGGGAGTGGAGGGTCTCTGCACGTAATGAGACAAGAAATGTGTTTATTCCTGCCTAGGACAGGAGGTGTACTTGAAAACCTTGTATGCTGGGGTAACTGTGTGGAGAGGACTCCTCTGCAGGACATCAGGGTGCCCCTCTGAGATCACTGGATTACTCAGTTTTCCTTAAAACCAACTGAAAAGGAGAAACAGTCAGCAAGGAATGTCAGTGACAGGAGAAGGTGTTTCATCTCTCTATTAGAAAAAGGACCAGTTGGCAAGTACATTGTAAGGTACCCTTGCAATAGTCATTTTAATATTAATAAAGGTAGTGTACAAGTGCACTTTCTAGCTCAGTTCTGCCAATTAGAGACAGATCCTCCCACACATTCTTTGTGCACTCTGCTTTTTTGCAGTGCTTTCACCTGTGCCATCTGTGATGTTTGTATTTCTTGATGACCTTTTCAACAGTTTGTTGTTCTCATTCTTCTGTCCGTGTGAGAGAGATGGAATTCTCCAAGGAAAGCTACTTGAACATATGGCAAGGTACAATATTGTAGCATGTAAACTGACATTCATTACTGCTTCTCTGTACCTGGGACTTTATTTTTTTCTCCAGTTTTTTGTTTGGAGGAAGGTTTTATCATTAATAATAGTTCTAACCTAGGGAAAGAGTCCCAGCATGTGAGATCTGGGTTGAAGTGTGAAGCAAGTTCAGACCACCTGAGGAGCTGGGCCAAGCTGTAGATGAATTCTTCAGACATGCAAAAAGATGATCATGGGCAAAAGAGCTTAACTTGCTTTTTTTTTCCCTACCAAACTTTGCCAAGCAAGGGCATAAGAAACATATTTGTGTACTAGGACAAAAGCATTTGTGAGTCAGTGGTTTCCTACTTGGGGCAATTAAGACCAAAAGTGAACGGAAGCAGAAAAGTCACACGGTGGGAATTCTCCCATTATTTAGAGAGTAAGGGTGTAAATGTCAGGCAACTTCTCACAAGAAAGGAGTGTTACAGAGTAGGCAGGGAGAACCTGTACTTATCATGAGGGTAATGAAAAATGTGGCTTGATGAGAAGTACCACAGGTGTCGTGAAGGGGCTGAAAGGCAGGCCTAGCATGGCTTAAATGATGGGGCTATTTTTGCAGCTTGTATTTCCTCATGACCTTTTCAACAGCTGCCTGCTTTTGTTCTTCTGGCCATATGAGAGAGTTAGAATTCTCCCAGGGAGCCTGCTTGAATGCCTGCCATATCCATCCATTTGTGTGAATTAAAAGGGTATTGTGTGGACATCATAAAAATCAGAGAAGAGATGGAGGCTACTGAATTAAGATGGAAAAAAAAGTGATGCATTATCCAGTAGTTTTGTTGTCAGAATGAAAAAGAAGTACTGGATAATTTATAAATCTCTGGATGAGCAAATCACAAAACTTCATAACACTTTACATCTGTTAGAAGAAATGTGGATGGACAATAATCTGATTGATGGCAGAAGGAGTGAGAAATCCCCAGGGCAGTGGAGAAAGAAAGGAAAAGAACATTTTTTGTTTTGTTGGAAAAGAAGTAATCTGACATTTGACTAAAGATGGGAAGTAGAGATGGTGGTGGATCATGAGCAGAGATGTGGAATTAGATGTGGGAGGATTAACCAGAAGTCACCCAGCAGTGTAGATGGTTGATAGGTGAAGTCAGTTCTGAGAGAGAAGCAAGAGGAAAGTGCTTGAGATGGAAAGAGGAAGAGATTAAAAAAAAAAAAAAAGGCAGTAATATTGTTACTTAAAATAGCTAGAGAGGATGTTATTATTTACAGCTTACAGCTTCTGCAAGGTCAAGAAAAATCCACAGATGCAGTTTAGTGAGGGTTTCAATCAAGATAGTACATATTAGCAGGGATATTTATGTTAACACATAAAGGGTAATTGATACTTGCAAATTTAGAACCCAAATTCTAGTTATTGAGAGTCTGTGCAACAGGAAAACAACCTCATTATTTTTCTGCATAGTCTTCCTCTGTAATATATTTATTTCATATATCTCACCATTCCAAGAAATTACCAGGCTGACAGTTGTGGTCCCAGGTTTGCTGTTTAACCCACACAAGCTGTCAGAAAAGTCAGTGGTGACAGAGCAGGACTTGTCCCACTGCCTGCCCACAGAGGCTGGGAGTGACACTGGGAACACTGGGAACCCCACTGGTGTCTGGCTCTGGGTCTGGTGATGTTACAGCTGTCCTGAGCAAGGCTGCCAACACACAGGAACTGGGGGAGTGAGAAGTGGGTTTGTAAAAGCTCCATCATTTTTTTTTTCAGGTAAAATTAGATTATTGTTGGATTGTATCAACAATAGAAGATCCCCCTGACAAAGTCATGGCAAAAGGGTCATTGAGTGTTGCGGTTCCAAATAATTCACTTCTCATGGATATACTTAGGTTTCTCCCTGTGTTTACTGTGCAGGAAACCATCTTTAAGCTTTAATCTTTGCAAGAAAGTCCTTTTTCCTTGTTCCATTCAAACCCAGTACATTTTTAAACAAGCACTGTGAATAGCATATCAAAGGAAGTGGTTGACCCTCAGATCAATGCAGCAGATAACCTAATCCATTTATTACATATTAGAAAATTGGTGCTTCTTTCAAATTTGATAAAGAACAAACCCAGAAATATCTGGAAAAATCTTCAGCACATTTCAAATGTTTCCCTCCTGTTGGCTTCAGCAGAGCTGCTGGCACTTCTGTAATACCAAATTCCAAATATTACAGTGATCAGGGAGCTTGTGCCTGAGGAAAGCACGCACAAAACCAATTCTCTTATTCTGTGTTTACTTACTCTGCAGAGTTGTCTCAAAGCACCAACAACAATCTGCAAAAACAAGATTGCTTCCCTCTGGACCTAACTTGCATAAATATTTCAGTGGATAGATACATAAATTTAAGAAAAGATGTTGTGGTAAATAGAAAGGAAGAAAAAGCCAAATCTGAGATGGGCTGATCTGTAAACCAATAAATATTACATCATCTTTACACAATAAAGTTCCATAAAGGACATCAGATGATCAAAGTTATGAGAAATGCTTACTAGATGTAAAAAGGAATGACTCTTAGGGTCCTAAACTACTTATAATTGAAGTATGGACTTTACTTGGTGGCAGCCTTTTAATAGCCAGCTGTCAGGCCTTGGCTGTTTGATACTTTATTATTTCTTTACTTTCTGTTATATCCTGTTATCTCTGTCATAATCCTCCCTAAGTAATTATTCAACTTAGAAATCTGAGTCTGCTCTGAGCATTGCTAATGTCCTGTGGTTTCTTAGCCCATCTGAGTTGTCATATGGTGCTCTTTCCAAAACCACATTTGTAGAGCACAGCCTTGGAACTGTTTCATTTTCTGGAGAAGCGTTTATTATTAAACACTAGACTGCTATCAAAACAATTCAATATGCATGACCTAAATCTATTTGTGGTTAAATAGTAAGGTCTGGAGGTTAATAAAAAGAACTGCAGCAAGCTGCTCACAAGATAATTCCAGAAACTTATAAGAGATCGCAGAACTCCAGCCATTTTCCCATCAGGCTTAAGATAAAAGTAAATATAAAAGGAGAATGATACTTCTATAGTACTGTTTCCTCAGCAATATTGAGAAATTCCATTGTATCAAAGGTTAGGTGAGACAAAGAGGAACAATGTGCAGCTGGCAAAAAGCTGCTTTTTCTCCTAAATTTAGCAGAAAGGTTTTTTCCTCTCTCTTTGGGTAACTTTTCATTTTATTTATTTTGTGGGGGGGTTTGTTGGGTTTTTTTAGTGCCCTTAGCCTTGTGAGTGTGAATTGCCGGAGTGGGAAGGAGAAGAGACCTAAATCAGCTTCCAGTTCAGCATTTAAGCAAGTAAGCAAGTACAGTCACTTCTCGAGTGCTGCTGAGTGTCACAGCAAGACAGGGAAGGGAAGTGGCACTAAATGACTCCTGAAAAGTCAGTAGGCTTATTAAGTCTTACTTAAAAAGTTGATTGGGGAGCTAATTTAGAGCTCCCCTGTCCTGCCTTTTAAGTATGATGAAAACCCTTAAAAGACTCTCACTGGTGCTAACAGATTCAGAGTGGCATTGAGTGTAGACCTGAAGTGGGAACAGGGAAACACAAAGTTAGAAGAATCAGTCACCTTTAGAGTCTATGCCTGTGCATTTTTTCCTAAAGGAAAAGTGGGTGATGAAGGATATTTTACTGCCTGCTGCCAGCATTGGTACAGTGAGCCAGAGTCCTGCCATCAGGAACCTCTTTTTCCGTGTATAGAAGCCTAATGTGGGTCTAAATGTGTGCACCCATTCTGATTTCCTAAGTAGCATAAAGAGGTGGGAGAAGAAATAACAAATCCTGATGCTCCTTAGGGGTTTTATTGGTGTTAATGGCATTTCCTTATTGTTCCTGTGGCAAAGGTGGTATCACATAAAGAGCCAACCAAGCAATGAAAAGATGGCACTGGAAACTGTTGTTCATGCTCTAAATTGCTTCTAAGCTGAGCCTTTAAAACTGAATGTCATTTCATAGCTAACTGCCTGCCCTTTTAATGGAAATGTCAATCCTTTAGAAAGTTCTTGTTTAGAGGAACCATGTGGTAGACAATACTCCTAATGAAGATCTTCTTCCTTTGTCTCTGCACTTGCCCTCTCTTTTATTTCCTCGCACAGAAATACCAGCCAGGACTCTTCAATTATGGAAAAAGCTTTTCATTTTAACAACTGTTTTGTAGACATTCTTGCTAATGCATTTTGTCCTCCTTTGTTTTCCAGCCTCCCATTCCTATTGTCGTCTTTTAAAATGACAGGAGACGGAGCTTTTTCATTAGGAAAAGAGCTAAGACGAGACAGTGCAGCTCAGACTGTGCCTGGAAGGAAAAACAAAGGCTTGACTCTTTAATTTTAAACTCTCTACAGGTTTATTCAACAAGATATTATTGTCTTATGGCCATTAAAAGTGTACCAATTTGAAACATTTTGAGAGAATGAATTTTTAATCTATGACATCAATAATGTGACCCACCACAGTGTTTGAGAGTCCTTCATTATCCACAGAGTGTGTACATGCTTGCTTTCATCCTCTCCCAGCCAACAGTTAAAATACTTTATTAGTTTAGACTTCAGGGAGAGAAGATTAAAGTGGGTTTTGCACTCCAAGTGGAGCAAGCTGAACAGTACATGGGTGGGTTGTTATGGCACCCCTAAAGAGACACAGGTGTTGTGCATCCTATTGATTTTTCCAGCCCCATGTCTGTGCCAACAGGACATGGAATCCTGTTGATGCTGCAGCTGACTCCACTATTAGTTTCATGCCTCAAACTGTCTTTATGCTGGAAAGATGGCAAGGTGTCCATGCACACATGGTCAGGGGCTCCCTCTGTTTGTGATCTACCTTGTGTGTTTCCTCCTCTCCCCTCCCACACTTCTTTCTCCATAAGAAAGTTCTGGACTCTCAAGCTGCTGAAAGAAATGTCATGGCTGCTACTATAAATGGATAAGATAATCCACACTTGGACTCTCCATCACAACCTTAAATCCGTACCCACCAGCCATCAGAGAACATAGGGCATTCTATGCCTCAACTACTGAAACAGAAAACAATCCAGAAGAGGATATTTTCAAGCTTTATGGCCATCACTACTCCCTATTATTAAACAATGTGTTAACTGTCCAAAAGCTTATTTAAAGAATATTTCCATCTCTGTCTTAATTTCCTTGAGATAGAAAAAAAGCAACATTAAGTTGTCTGTCCATGAGAGTCAGTGAAACGTAGCAATGCAAATATATATATATTTACAAATATATAGATAGATATATAGATACATATTTAACAATCCCATTATTTGCTAACTTCTTTGTTTACGAATGATAAATCGAAATTGAAGTGTGGTGTTATGTGTGATATTTTTGTCCACTGTGGATTACCTTAGTCTATAATTCTAAAATGTAGGCCATTGTAAACATGTATTGATAATAAATGTGTTATTTAATCCCTGGGGTACCAATAAGGGAGATAACAGAGTATCTCCTGAGATCTCAAAACATACTCCCTTCACAAATAAATCCATTACTAATATCACCTCTATGTTACCAGTCTTTCATCACACCCAATTGTGTGTTGAATTCACTTTCTGCACGCCATTTCTCTACTATTATTATTATGATGATGATCAAGACGTTGAATTGCTTTAATTACTCCAGGTAGAGCTTACTCTAAATTTGCAATATTACTGAACCTGCCTTAAAAGGGAGACAAACTAATGTTATTATTAACGATAGGATGAAATAGATGAAAGAAGCACTACTCCTTCTGTGTTTCTAGTTAAACGCTCAGCAAACTGTGCTGGATATGCAAGACAAT
Source organism: Pseudopipra pipra (assembly GCF_036250125.1). Classification (NCBI taxonomy): domain Eukaryota; kingdom Metazoa; phylum Chordata; class Aves; order Passeriformes; family Pipridae; genus Pseudopipra; species Pseudopipra pipra. The sequence goes on along the minus strand of NC_087562.1, from coordinate 16,923,746 downwards.
CCTCTAACACTGAAAGAGTGGCTTCCAGCTGAGCCCAGTTTAGCATACACTTAACACCTGCTGGCTTACCCGGGGGGAGGCTCCCTTTTGGCTCCTCAGGCACAGCCGCTGCCAGGGCACCACACGAATCCCAATTTCAGCGTCAGATGCAGCAGCTTGCAGGACAAACACACAGCATGAGCCCCTGCCAGAGGAGGACTCCACTAATTGGTCAGTGTCCCCTGGTTTGTGACCACCCACTGCCAGGCACAATAACAACATCCCAAAAGGAGGAGTGGTTGTGCCAGGATGAAACAAACTCCGGTGGCTTTACCTCAGCGATTTGCTGGCATCGTGTTCCATGTCTGTGCAAAATGCTGCTGGTCTGTGGGCCTGAGCCCGTGAAGAGCTGTTTAAGCACTCCATGTTACTGCTGATTCTGCCTTGACTCCAGGTTCTGCCATTGATCTGAGAGAAGTGTTTCCATGCTGCTTCCTTTGGGAAAGCACTGCTGTGTTTGGGGCTCTGGCACAGTCCAGGGACAGTTGTTTTGTTATCAGTGCCTGGCAGACTGTGGTAGCATATGATAGAAGAATGCAAGGCAAATCTATAGGGTGTTTCTCTCTACAAAGCCCAAAAATTCATTTTTTACCCAAGCCTGGCTTGTCTTTTCACGTCCTTTGGCTTCTTCAGCAGCGCTGATTGAAGTTCAGGCAGTGAGCACTGACAGCAAAACCTGCTGTACTGCCCCATCATCCACTTAAACAGGTATGTCTCTGTGGGGAGAAAAGGAAAAAAAAAACAAGAAGAAAAAGTCTGAGGGTCAACTAGATAAAGACAAAAATAAACATAAGAGTCCTTGTGTGAGAGAGTGCCCGTCACACAAACTGAGACTAAGGGAACCCGAATGGGAAGGAACTGGGAGGAGAGCAGGAAGAGAAATAGAGACCAAAAGTCAAGGAGAGCAACGTGTGACTCGAGAACTCAACTCTAAAATCCCAAACGACCCCAAAGGATGGATCAGGCTGCAAGAATAATTCACCCCATGAACTTTTTCATCTGGGTGGTCTCTGAGATTCTTAGGCTGGGCTTAGCCTACACCTGTGGTTTGGAGAGAGCCAAAGCCTAGCACTGAAGCTGGGGTGGGACTGCAAAAGGATGCCCAGGGACAGTGGGTTGTATAAAGAATTCTCCTCTGAGACTGTTTTCGTCCTTTTCCACATCCTGACTTCCTGCTGCCGCCTTCTTCACTGGAAGGCAGCTGTGGGAATTATCTGACAAAGAGATCATCTAAAGCTAAAAATAAGCGAGATAAATGAGTTGAAAATGCCAATATAAAAGCCCATCCCCAAATAAAATGCTTTATTATATTTCTTGATCTATGCAATGGTGGCAGTGACACTTTACTGCAGAGGTAGCAACAGGTAAATCCAAGCAGGTTCTGTTCTCTGCTCACTTGAGTATACAAAATACATATTCAATTGAATATATAGAGGGATCATGTGAAACAGTTGATTTTTCATGCTCATTTAAACTTGAGGGCAGGCAGTAGTGAGAAAGGACAGTGGAGCTATTGTCTTTCTAGAGGAACAATTTTCAAAATTCGTAAATGGTGCGGGAACAAATGCTGTATTCAGCTTTTTTTCAGCCTTTGTTGCTGATCCCCTGAGCACTAGCTAATATTAGCCTGATTACCACGGGGGAGGGTGATAACCCTGTAGTATAATACCCATTTATATAGAAGAATGAAACAGTAAAAGCAAGAGAAGTTTAACATTCAGCATATTCACCAAAACTGTTTTATCCCTGAATATCTGTTGCACAGGTGAAGTGACTGTGTGCAAACACTAAGCAGGAGGGTACAATTACTTCTTTTCCAAGGTGGATTGGAATCATATGGGTGACTGACTCTCAGCTTGGTGATGGGGTTTTTTGAACATCCTCTGGTAGGTAGCCAAAGAAAAGTTTCTTGTTGAAATGACAGAAATTCTTTGACATAACATGTTTTCTTGGAACATATGTTGAAATGTCTATATCGTTTCAGTGATGAGCTTCCTTTCTGGCACCTATCAATGTATGCTCATGGTAATCACAAGCAGTATCTTGTCAACAGCTATCTACCATAAGTGATGCTAATCCACTTTGCAATCATTTCCAAAGCCTCTTCATTTTCACTGAAAGGACTGTTTTGTTTAGAAGAATTCCTGCTAATGGGCAAAATTGCCCTTAGTTAAATCCATTGTAGGAGCTGAAAAGGGATACAAGTATAAACCTTCACAGCTGGAGAACAGAGAGCTACTGTGGCTGTAGCTCACGCTTCTCATTTTTCACATGCAGCATATGCTTGGAGAGTGATGAACAGATGCAACTACTTTAATGGGACAAATCAAGCATTTTATTTTCATGCCTCCACATTTGGAGAGTGCACTCCCCCTTTACCTGTGCTGAATGTGACTCCAGGTACATGTGAATGGCTGTGGCAGAATACTGACATGGCTCAGACTGAGCTTGAAAATGAAGGTTACACGGCCTTGCTGTTTGAAGCTCATTAAAACAGGCAATATGTGGTGTACAGGTGGCAGCAGAAATGCAGCCTAAAGTGTTTTGACTGGGCCCTGACTGCTGATGCAGAGGGAGGTCTTGGCATCTGAAGGTGCTCCCTGTTATTATCGACCAGGGCTGGAGGCCATGGCTTTACCTGCTGGTCTGGTCCCCTGCCAAACCTTGTCTGGCACCAGTAAAAGTATTTTTCCCTGCTTTTTCCTGCACTATCTCTCTGGCTGCATTGCTGGGGGAAGATAAAGGCAGCCCTGTCACACCGTGCAGAATTTTACCAGTCTGGAGCTGAAATGAGCAGCTGTATTGGACATGACCTGCCATTTTCAGCATCTTACACGTGAAATACTCTCCAAATATTCTGGCATGTGCCCACTTGCACTGAAGTGATGTGCCTTCTTTGCTTTATTCATCTGAAGTGCTGGAAAATAAGCAGATTTATTTTTTTAACATTGCTGCCCTTCTTCCCCAGCCTAGACATTACCCAGTATTTCTACTGGTGCACAGATAGAATATCAGCCTTTTCCAACCTTGTTTGAGATGTAGGGGAGCCAGGCAAGTCCATATATTAATTTCACACACTAATTGGGATTAACAGAAAACTAAATATTTGCACAATATGCCCCATGTGTAGGGCAAATTCAGTGTCCCCTTCCTGTGGGGGTTGTGAGTTGATTTTACTGCTGCTTCTAGAGATTCTTTTTAATAATAGCTGACAATTGGATCTTATCCCAGCTTCCCCCTCCTAAATCAAGATCTGCACTTTCATACAGGGAGAGGATAATGGATATGGATGTGTTTACTAAGGCCACACATGAGCAATGCCAAGTCCAAAGGAATTTGACAAAACCAGATAATTAGAATATTTTTTTAGCCAGCTATTGGTCTAAACAGTTACATTTTTCAGGAGTATTTTGGTTTTAGGTTTTGTTTTGTTTTTGTTCTTGATTAGGAGCTGGTAGCAGTGGAATACTTGAATGCAAAAATATTTTCTTGGCAGAAGTCCAAACATACATCTCTAAAAAGTTATATTCTCTCTCTCTCATTTTGTCTTCTTTGCTTTCCTTGTTATTGATGCACATAATAAAACACTAGGAAAAAAAAGACAAATCCACCCAAAAGGTCAAAATCAATGATCCTTTTACAGATGGCACCTTTGGGAATCCTGGGTACTTTACCATCAGCTTGTGTTTGAGACTGTTACTTGAATACTTGTTTTTTGATGACAAAAATCAATGACTTCTTTAAAGAAGACACCCTTGGGGCTAGAGGGATGCAGACTTTGAAATGTTTACTAGTCTGTGCCTGTCTCTGAAAGACTAATAAACATATTTATAAGTTTATGAGCTCCTATTTAATTTTATGGATTGGAAATGGTGTATGGTTTTGACAAGAATATTTAAGCTAATGTGCCCCAATGAGACATATTCTGTATCACTTTGCAAATTTACATAGAAGTTCGGATCCAAAACCGACTGAAATCTACAGATATATTTGCATGAGGTTTAAATTTATCCCTGTGAAAAAGCCACTGAAGTTATTGGAATTATCTTGTTAATGAATTTAATCCAACAGCCAAATACTAAATCAATTCTCAAAATAAAAAGACAGAAAACCCACTTACATAAAGATAAGAAATCTACGTCTCTCAGCAAAAATTATTCCCCTTTTTTATATATATATACAAATATGTGTTTGTTGTTACTGTGAGCTGCAGAAGGCATTTGTTTTTTAAAAAGCAGATACATTTTTTTTACCTAATTTCTTTGCTGCAATTTAGCATTACATTTATTTCTGGCACTGTAATCTACTTTGACACCAGGGCAGATATTCCTTGATTTTTCTGAAGGAGTGGGGCCATAACAGGCTCTTGTAAATTAATAGAACACTTGATCTGGATACCCTGTGATGTGGTGTTGAGGCTTTGGTGCTGGAGTCTGGACAATCAGTTTTCTCACCAGCTGTGCAGACACAGACTTTGCCAGGATTTTTTTCCTTTTTTTTCCTCAATCAAAGATTTAGAGTTGTTTTAGTCTTATCCTCTGCAAGTTGGTTTCCGGGGAATGAGCCACAGAAATTACTTTGGAGATAGACTGGCAGTGTATAGTAGCCTTGCAGTAATTAGAAAAACTAATTTATATTCCTTTTCCTTTGACTCTAGATCTAATCAGTAAATACAGGGATATAAAATGTCAGCCCTAACCAAACAAGTGCATTGAAAGGATAATAGTAGATAATGTCATTTATGAATTAAAACATGGGACATGCATGACATTAAAAGACTTATTATATTAGACATTCCTGCCCATCACTTTCTCATCTTAATTTAAGTTTACTGATTTCAGCCTCCTAAATCAGTATTATTCCAGTATGAAAAATGTCATCCCATTCCTAAGACAGCAAAAAATGCTTTGCTCTTGAGTAGTGCAGGAAGAACTGCTGGATAATCTGTCCTGTGCCACAGCCCTGTGCAGAGACAGGTTAAAGCTTGGAATTCTGCTGTGGTTTAACCTCAGCCCACAACTCAGCACCACACACACACTCACACTCACACATGGCACTGGTGGGATGGGGAGGAGAATCAGAAAAAGGAAAAAAAGCCACAGGTCGAGACACAACAATGTAATAAATTACACATAGTAAAATATAATAGTAATACTAAAAGGAGAAAGGGAGAGAGGAACAAAATCCCAGGAAAACAAATGGTGCACGGTGCAATTGGTCACCACCTGCTGGCCAATGCCCAGCCTGTACCCCAGCAGGGATCAGCTCCTCCTGCCATCTCCCCCACTTTATACACATAAGAAATAAGTGGACCTGCTGCAGCAAGTCCAGGGGAGGCCATGGAGATGATTAGAGGGCCTCTGCTCTGGAGACAGGATGAGTAAACTGGGGCTGCTCAGCCTGGAGAAGAGAAGGCTCTGGGGAGCCCTCAGGGTAGCACCTTGCAATGTCTAAGTGGGCTCCAAGAGGGCTGGAGAGAGACTTTGGACAAGGGGGAATGGCTTTAAGTCAAAGGAGAGTAGGGTTAGATTGGATATTAGGAAGAAATTGTTCCCTGTAAGGGTGGGGAGGTCCTGGCACAGGTTGCCCAGAGAAGCTGTGGCTGTCCCTGGATCCCTGGAAGTGTCCAAGGCCAGGTTGGACAGGGCTTGGAGCAACCTGGGCTAGTGGAAGGTGTCCCTGCCCATGGCAGGGGGTGGGACTGGATGAGCTTTGAGGTGCCTTCCAAACCTAACCATTCTGTGATCACACTCAGATTAAATATATATAGATATTATATATATAGTAGATGATGGGTCATCATACACTAACCTTGGTGCTCATGAAAAGTGGAGCACAATCCCAATATGAGATCATCTTCTTTATTTTCTGCCATTTTCCATGAAAAGACTTTGTTTTGCTCTGCTACAATTTTATAACTTTTTCAAACCCCACGTGTTTGAGCTGATATTTGAGGACGATTTATTAATTACTTGTACAGCTTCAGACACCTGAAAACAAGGCTAAGGGAGATAGATTTTTGTACTTCTAGTAAAATACCCCTTGTCCTTTCCAGATGGGGTGGGCAGTAACTCTGAGAACTCTACTGGTATCAAGTTAGTGTTTGATGCAAGGAAGAGAGTAAGAGCCCATTTCAATCCCTTGGTTAGCTTAAAGGTAATTGGTACAGAGTTTTGTTTTCACATTTATATTAAGATGTGAAAGTATCATTTTCTTAAAAGACTTTCCCTAAAGTCCCAGCTTTAAGAATTTTGTTACTGAGACGGTGATACATTGTTTGGGTGTTTTTATAAATTTACTGCATGTTTTATAAACATACTGCTTGAACAGTTGGCATTCTGATGCTATTTCACTTTAAGAGGAACAATTGGTTGAACTTCTTTAATGTTGGCAAGAGAGTCATGAATCCCAATAAGGCCATGAATACATTTATTATTAATTTTTTTCTCATTCATTTTTAATTTTCTGTCAGACAGAATCAAAGGCTGAATTGGTGACTTCAGTGTTTTCTACCTTGCTCTATTGGCTTCAGAAGTCCTTTAATAAGGTAATTATTTATTCTGGACATCACTGGGAAATCAAAGGTGAAGAAATCGGGGATATCTAAAGCCTGTAGTGCATTAATTCAAACAGCACTCACATTGTTGGATAGAGTTCATGCCTCTGGGTCTTTAGTGTTGCCTGGTTTGGTACCTGTTTCATTTTAAATTTAGCTGGAATGTGTAGAATGGAGAATGAAGGGAAACCACAAAAGGATTTAGCTCAGAGCAGCAAGAATTACTGGAGTCAGCAGGGGTTCTGGCTTCTGGATTGAGAGGAGGCTGGTTCATTGCAGTGAGAGGAAGGAGCAGAGGATCTTTGGGAAGGGTTGAATGTGTGCCCACAAGGCTTTCATTAGCAGTTGTGGTGCAGCAGCGGCTGTGTGTGCCTGTTATCTCCTGAAAACAAGGAGTGCATCTGCAATTCCCTTCTCTGAGCCCTGGCCCTTCCCTGCAGTCAGTGAAAAGCCTTGCCTGCATTTTACTGCAGCAGGTTTTCCAGTTGGGTATGAAATGTTCAGCTGGCTGTAGGACATAGCCCACATTCCTGCTGGGAAAGAAGGCACTGGAAGGAGCCCTGTGTGTGTGAGTGGGGAGGAGGAGCTGCCTGTGCCAAGGCAGGCACAAGGCTGAGCTGGTTGTCGTGTAGCAGATCTTGGTTTTTTTAGACCTGTACACACTTCCAGGCCTAGGACATGTATGAAACACTCCTTCAGCTCCATGGATTTTAAATTTTGTAGGTTATTGAGAGGGTTGCACCACAAGCAGGAGGTAGCATTTATTCCCTTGTGGGGAGGTATATTAAAACCTCTGCTTTGCTATCCAGATGTTACTGCAGTTCTCTCGCTATTTTGGTTTTGCTCATTCTTCAGAATTTTGGCCTTCTATGAAGCTGATGGAACAAGGGCTGAAAAGAAGACAACATATCAAACCTGACATTTAAAGGTTCAAACCTTCAAAATACTGAGCACATACTCTAAAGAAAACAATCATGGAATTTGCTTGTCTTGCATCCTGAATTTTTCCTGCAGACCTCCTTGACACTGAGCTGCCTTACTGCAGCATGATGTAGTTTAAATGTGATTTAATATTCCACTTTGCTCTAATGCTCTGTGTTGAGCAAAAGCAACAAGAGGCTATTTGAAAACATTTAGCCATGTGCTCCTGAGGAAAAAAGTCTGTTCCTCTCTGTCTAATCGTTCTGCTGATCACAATGCTATCTCAAGAAAAAGGGATATTGTACAAGTTGCCATAAAGTTTTATGAGCCAATTATTACAGATATAATTGTCCAAGGTTATAGAGGTCTATAGATGTCTTATTTTCCATAGGGTAGTGCCCTTTTATGCTCCTCTTTTATAGTTAATGCAGTGCCTCATTTAATAATTTAAAAATAATTTATTGGAGTTAAATTGCTTTTTTTAGAAGGCATAATCTTATCATTCTCATTTTTATAAGAAACTCATTTTAATTTGTTTGCTGTTCCATTCTCAGATGAATTTAGGAATTTAATGGAGTGAAAATTGAAGGCTGATGGCATCAATGAAATTATTAATTTGGTAACCGAAAGATTTATTTGGTTGATTTAGATGGAATTTTCAATACCCAATTATCTTTGGACTCTATTAAAGAATGAAGCCTCGCCAAATAACAGTTCTCACTCAAAGTTCCCCAGGATGAATTGAAAAGGACATCTTCATTATTGCTATTGATGTTAATGTGGAAATCACTTACTGTTAATAATCCTGAAGGACAGATAAAGGCTTATTTTTACCCTCAAGAAGCTAGGTTCCAAACCCTAAAAATGTTATCTTAGTGAATGAATATTACCTGCAGATAGCAGACTTAGCCATGCAGAATACTTTAACAGTTTACTTTTATCTCTACCAAGTCCCATTAGAATAATTTAGCAGAAGGAAAATATCTTTGTCATGCAAATAAGTTTGATTTTTTTTTAATAAAGGTGGCAATATAACTGTAGAAAGAGACTATCTGCAAACCTAGATTTGAGCATACAAAAGAAATATTTATTTTCTGCTATATTCCATAAGCCTTTGCTTTTAGTGTTTTGAGGAACCCTCCCATAAGAAATCACCATTTCACAGTTCAGATTTTTTATATAATTATTTTCATAGTACCCTTTGGCAATATAAACATTTATATATTCCACGTGATGATTCCTGAAGAAAGGAATCAACACACCCCAGTGAAAGGGTTGTAGCCTTTTTTTGTTGTTTGGAACTGTCTTAGCTGACACAGCTGTAATCTTGAGAAACATATTTCTCTGTGGTTCTACAGGTGATAAATGTAAATGCAGGAGAAGAAACTGCAAATGAAGCATTAATTGCCTTAAAGTTGGTGTCAGATATTAAAGAGAATCTTAGCAATTTTAGAAGTCAAAAGGAAAAAGGAATGTATTCTCACCCATGCTAAAAACACACAGTATGAATCTAATTGTACAACAGCTAGAGACAGTCAAACACTAGCACCAAAATACTGGATTTAAGTGATCATTGCCATTTCATAGACATATTGCATTGTTGTAGCATCTGGAAGATTCAAGTTGGATATTAAATGATTCCTTGGCAGCATAAGAATGGAAAGCTTCTTTGCTCTGTTTTTTTGACAGTTTGAGGAAATCAATTCATAGAAAAGTTGTGTTCCCAAAGAGCCAGAGGTTGATTGCTTGAGACTTCCCCTTTCGATCCTCCCAGCATATGCTCTCCTAGTCAGGTAATGTCAGACATGTACGTCGGGTGTGTGATTTTCAATATTCAGATTTGGGGTTGAAATGAGGCTTAGAAATAGTTAAATAAGTCTTGCAGAAGGACGTAAATATTAAAAGGCAAAGACAACGAGTCAGGGTCTTGCTTCATATTTAGGAAGTCTTCCAGTGCAGCAAACCAGCAGTGAGCAATGCAGTGTGTGGGTTACCCACAGAGCCAGTCCAGAGCCTTCCATCTCAGCCCTGTTTATTTCTTACTGTCACTAGTAAGAAATAAGCTAGATTTATATTTATTTTTATCAAAAAGGTTATCCTATGATTCTGTTTCTCCCTCCACTGCTTTTATTCCCCCAGACCCCTTCTTTCAGTGGAAGCCCTTTCCTTTTGTCCTCCAGGTTGGCCCTCACGCCGTGGTGAAGGTTGTCACGAGTGATGCCTGTGCTCAGAAATTGCCCTGGCAATTTACACCTGGGTGAGTCCACATCCCACTGATATCCACAATCCCACCAGTGTCTACAGACTTTGATTCAAGCCTTATTGAATCAAGAAACTATACAGACATGACTAGTCCCCAGTGAGGTGATGTCTACACCAACATTCATCCCCCTCTGGCCCCAGCACTAGTAATGCCAGCAAAGATGGTTGAAATAAAAGTGTGTTTTGCTTAAGTGGCCTAAGAGAGAAGGAATTATACACATGCATTTAATAAAGCTTTCAGCATTTTGCTGTTGGATCCCAGCTCAGAGTCACTTGGTATGAAAGCTGCATGTCTGGTTGCAGCTCTCAGCTCTTACTGGATTTAGAGGTTAGAGCTTAATCCCTGATGTGGAGCCCTCTCCCTTTCTGTGCTGTATATAATTTGTACAGCTGGATACAGGTGATATCCTCTGGTCAGGAGGCAGCTGGAGCAGAACTAGCATGAAGAGTGAAACACTATTTTATGCTGGCAGACAATATCTCTCAGATCAAAGAGGGCATCATTCCTAGAGTGAGAAGAAGAATATGTGCTGTCTGCAGCATATCTGACCTTTGTGTAAAAGCCTTCAGCTTCTTGGTGTTCCACTCTGTCAAGTGTCACAGGGAAAAATATGTACAGGACTTGATGAGTGAAATTAAAGAAAAAAAATCTACATTATATTCACAAGACAGTTGTAAAAGGATAACATAACATTCTCCTTCTAAATATAGTGAAGTTTTGGTGGATTTTCTAGCTCTTGATAGATTGTTTAAGCTGTTCAGGGATGAGTAGAAGGGGTACAATTCCCCTTTCTTCTACCTTACTCTCACCCTTAGTAATTTAAATCAATTTTCAGAACCTTTTACACCACGGTTGAAAAGCTGCCTTCATTCTGTCATCAACAAAACATCACTTGTAATTATTTTTATCACTTTATACTACGAACAATAAAGAAAAATACCTAGAACTGTATCCCAAACCAAAAATCAAGCTCAATGCATTTAATTATCAACAACAGAAAGTGATTCCTGCTTCTCAAAGAGCTCTGATATAGGCATAATGAGTTCATTTAACCTCAAAGAAGTAATTAGGCAACATGAGAGGACAAGAAAAAGGAGTTAAAATGCCACAGCAGTGTATTTGCCCCATTTTCTAAAAAAAATCATTATCACATGGAAAGGAGGGCTGATGATCCTGACTTGCTGATTTATTCTATATAATGAAGTACTAAGGTATAAACAGAGGTAGAAAATCTCCTCAGCTCCATCAGCTGCCTAAAGAGCAACATGTTCATTCAGACATATCTCAATTCTGAGAGAACTTTCCCAGTGTTTTGGGGCTGATCCACATTTGTGAATCTGACCCCAATTAACTGCCTGAGCAATGTAAAAACTGAGCCACACACAAAACAACAAAGGCCCAAGTGATGTAAAATTCACCTTCTAATCCTATGTATGACTGATAATTATGGCAGAAACACTGAAAAACATTTAAATCTGAATTAGCTCCCGTTAGTTCAGGACCTCTGAGGTAAATAGCAAATAACTGGTTTATCTGGAAGCTGTCTCAGCATGACTCTAGCAGGTCACTGCAGTGTCACTGCATAGAGGATTCTCAGGGAGTTTTTGCTTCCCCCACTTTTCCTGTTACTCTTTAGACTACCTGGATTTTGTGGTACTGCTGCTCATGTAAGATACCAAAGATCCTTTTTTTTTTTAGATGTAGAAACCCACTGAAGTTGCAGCACAGGGAGCATTTTAACTTACCCTGGAAGTAGCTTGACCTTAAGTCTCTTAAAATTTCATCAGTACAGCTACTAATTAGTTACACTTGACTAAAAACTGTACAGTAACTAATCTGATCAGCTAGGACAACTTTTGAATCCTTCCAGTCTCTCCTGTAATTATATATTCTTAAAATAATGTTTTATAAAGACATAATAGATAAGTGTGATTAAAAACACACAAAATGCCCCAAAATTAGGGGCAAAAGTTGTTGAAAATATTGTGTCTGGTATCAAAGCAAAAACTTTACTTGTGTCTATGGAAATTAAACCAGTGGCTGGTTATTTTGGGCTGTAATGAGCATTCTAAAAGATTTTACTGCTGATTCTTGACGAGTTGAAAAGGATGCTTGTTGTGTCAAGCATGGGGTTTGGAAGGGTTTCAAAGTGGTCTTTAGGTATTAAGCCTGTTCCTGGCAGAGCTGGGAGCTCACAGGGTACAGTCACAGGGTTTACCTGAGGAACCACTAAAAGAGCTGAGGCCTCTGTGGCAAGTTCAGACAAGCAAGATGCTTTGTAGTCATAGTGAAAACAAGTTAATAATTAAAGTGCTGACAAAACCTTAGCTGCAGTATCATGAACTTGGCTGTTGTAAAAACACCAGGATTAAGTGGAGGTGTGTGGGTAATAAAATCTTCAAAGAAACAAATTGTCTCTGAATGCGTAATTATGGCTTTCTCAAGGATTTTAAACAGCTTCAGTTTAAAAATGTATGCATATTTCTTGTTTGTATTTTACTCAGGCATCCAAAGGACCATTGGCAGAATATTGTCAATGTTTAAAGCTACAAAATCTTTCAAACTACAACAGCCTGAGGCTTTTTGTGTCGTACATACTAGTTTTACTATTCAGTGAATATCACTTTTACATGATGCAAACAATGTCAAAAATCAAAGGGAACAAATATTGAAGAGAGAGGAAAACCAGTCCTAAGTAGAGCTGCCATCCCATGAACTTGAAACAGGCCCACTGATACTTGTGGGACTTGGCTTAGCCTGGAGAAATATTTTAAGACTATATATTTCTATATAGGACAGGAGAAAGGGGAAAGAAGTCCATGAGGTTGGTTGGTTTTTTTTTTTTTTGAAATCTAAACCCCTTAGTATTTGGCATAAGCCTTGCAAAGCATAATTGGTGTTGAGTGCACCTGTTTGCCCATGCAAAGCCCGACATTCACAAATGCAAATTGACTGAGCGTGACATCCCCACCAGCAGCACAAGTGTGAAGGGGAGCTTGCAAGTGTGAAATGGATGCTGCAAGCAGCTGCAGGGCTTCCTGTGTGCAATTAAAGGGAGCCTGATAGTGTATGTCACAGCAACTCTCAGTACATTATAGGTACTGTGCAATCGGGCTCACACATGGTGCTGTTTGCCTCTTAGGGACCAGATTTTTCATGTATTTAGGAGTTTAGCAAAATATGAATGCCTAGGGAGTTTTAGAGAAACATTCAAGTATTTTTAATACCTAATACCAGCTTTTAATACCACCCAGCTTTGGGTACCTGAATACTTTGGCAGCTTTAACCCTCAGTCAGCTCATATATAAAGGAACTTCTGTAGCTAACCTTACTTTAAGGCCTTTAGTGGTTTTTGTTCTTAAGTTCTGACTGTCAGCTCTAACATTTTCATTAGCTAGTCAACAGAGGGCCTGTTCTAACAAAAGAATGGGCAAATGCTGCTTCTACTTGAGAAGGGCATGCATTTCACAGGTGGTCAAGTGTTGGTGGCCTTTTTGTTGCTGCTGACTGCTCTTGAGGGCGTGCTTGGGAAATGGCACGGTGTGAGCATCGTGTTTGTTTTGATCTCCTCTGTGAAAGAGGGGGAAGGGTAAAGGGTGAAGGCAAGAACAGGCTGTGAAGTGCCTCAATAAACCATCAGGAAAGGCATCTCTGATGAAACAGCACATTTCTCAAGGGAATGTGCTGCCCTTCGGGAAGAGTGTAATGAGTATGAAAAGTGATGTTAACATTAGCATTTCAGGGGTTGTAAATTATACATTGCAACACAGGGCTCATGTATAAGAGATTATCAAAGAACCATAAGGCAGCAGAATATCCTCTTTGGCGTTTTATGTGATTGGTTTTATGTGATGGTGTTTTATGTGATTGGCCAAAGAGAACACAGAGGTCAATGACTATTTTTGTACCATTATAAAGCTGTTAGTGATGTGCAGATCTTATAAAACTGTGTCTTTTGGCCAGCATAAACAGATACCACCAATGCATGGGCACACAGTGATTAGTACTGGAAAGGAAGGACTTTCTACCATTCTGTATAAAGATGAGATCTGATGGGGGGTACTGAGCTGTACCACACACAGTTACTGTATAAATCATAGTGGCTTGAGAACAGCATCACAATGAATTAGTAAAATCCAGAAAAAAAAAACGCAAAGGACATTAATCAAGATTTGCAGACCTTGCAGACGCCTGTATGTGGTAGTTGTGGAAGCCAGAGAGTCACAAGAAGTGTCTATTTAGTCACATCAGTATAAATACAGCACACAAAGTTGTAATGACAAATCCATAGTCATCCTGCTACTTCCAAAAACGTGACTGCTTTCAGTGAAATAACATTCCTAAGATGTTGCATGTTTCTAAACACAGCCTTATTATGAATTAAGACTAATCCTAAGTATTTGGTAGCTTTGACTCAAATATTTATTACCACTTTACTCCCTCTATATCCTCTTTTCCAGTTGCTCAGAGGAATTGCTTCAATACCACCAGTGCTTCTACAACTGATACTTACTGGGAGATTGTGTTTCTGGGGATGGTATTTCAGACCCCATAAATCAGCATTTCAATCTCTGTAACTCACATGCTCTTTATATCCCATAATCTTCAGGAGTGAACGCTGGGAGTGTGAATGGTAACACTAATAACTCTTTGTCTTCCCTGCTTTTTCAGTTTTGCATTGTTGGAAGAGAAGGAGAAGCAGTGCATCAGGTTACACTTGTCCACTCCAGGATCCTTGCAGTTTCTGTGGGTTTGGATGCTGGTGTTCACCAGACACAGGATATTGAAATGGGATGGATCCAGCATGGCAATTCCCCTGGGCCAAAATTTCAGGATACTGCAAATGCCATTTGGGGTTTTCCATATCCATTTTGCACATGGCTGAACAGACTGAGTGGCTGATGCTGCAGAAATCTTCCATAGTGTTTCTCCTCTAACATAAATATGAGCAAACCCCTCCTGTAACTCAATATGCCCATATAAAGACCATATTGGCTATGTCCTTGAAGAGGGGAGCTAATGTGCCCTCAAAATCTGAATGGATTTAATAACCACCCTAAAAGATTGTTTCTTATTCCTAAAAATTCAAGCAACAAAAGAATAACAATATTTTCTTTCTTTCTTTTGTTATGTTTCTCTTCTTGCCTCAGAAGGTAATTTTTAGTTCAGGCAAGGCCAAAGACAAAGCAAAATAGATGTACTCAAACATATGAGTACCAGCAATGTGATTTCCTTGGCAATGATAATCCTGTCACAGCTGTCAAAATTTACTTCTTTATCCATATGACATTTTAACAGGATGGAAACACCACGTTAGAATAAGCAGCTATAAAGGACTCAGTCCAAAATGACTATCAACAGCAGGCTCTTCCAGGCAATGTATTGTTTACAAATTTCAGAGAAATTGCTTTACCAATACTGCATTTGATTTTGATGCTCCAAAGCTTAGCCATAACTCTTCTCTTTCATTATGGCAAAGGTAAAACTGGCAGTTAAAAATGTTAATTTAATTTCCACAGGGACCCAGAGGAAAAGATAACTGTGAAATTATTATGCTAAAAAGTAAACAGTACGGGAAATATAACTCCTTAGGCTTCAGGAGTCCTTTTGGCTTTTATCAGTTTGTCGTTGAGAGAAGACTCAGAAACAAATGATAACATTTGGTCCAGTTTGCCTTCGCTCAATGGGGGGTGAATTCTGGGATGTTCACACATGTAGGTGGGATTGCCAGTGCCTGTAAGAGCTCAGCCCTTTGCAAAGCAGGTTTGTAGCACTGCAGTGATGTTGCCTTATTCCAACAACATTGCAGCCCTGGCCCTAAATATTAAACACTGAAAGCAGGATAAAACTTCTCTTTTAATGGTACTGCAAACAGAGTAAAGAGAGACAGGTAAGGACAGAGGGAGTCACCTCCTCTGCATCACTTTGTAAAATACATTTTTCCTTCCTGAAGTTTCTAGATATGCTAATTTAATAACCTAGATTGGATAGGATTTGGTAATTCCATTCCCTGCCAGCTCTGTAAAATTAATACTTGTATTCTCTGTTCTGTACAAAGTTGTTGATAACATTCGGGTGCAGATGTCCCCTATGATCTAGTTTATACCTGAACAAGGTTTTAAATATATAGCAAGTGAACATCTTTCTGACAGGTACAGGGGAAACCAATTACTGTCTCTTCACTGTCACTGCCCACTTTCCTTCTTGGCTGCCCTTTGAATGATATGTTATTGGTTGTGTTCCCCAGGAAGGTCTTTATTCAGTATTTTTTTTCAGAGTCTTATAATGTGGGGATTAAATACAACACAAAGTTGTAACATTATCATCAGAGCATCTTCTTCAGGCTATGAATGACCATGATGCCTTGGGGGTAAAGCAAAAGCCCTGCTCATGTACTTGTCACTTCTAGAAGGCTTTATCAGAAAAGTTTCATGGGGTCAGTGCCAAGCTACCAGAAGGACTTTATATTTAGACATCTTAGCAATTTCATCACATTAAACTCTGTTCACCTTAAGAAGACACCTCTCTACCCATGTCTCAAAATAAAACAAATTTTCTGTAGGTCAACCTGCAGGTAAAAAAAGAAATACATCTTTTTAACATATTTAAACTAGATAGATTAGATTTTCATGTTTTAACTCTTGCATCAACTTTGCAACTGATTTGCCCTGTATCTGCAAATATGGCTCAGTTAAACTAAGCAGTGTCTCAGGTCCTAGAGAGTTTTAATGACAATTTCAGTGTGGCACAGTAGTTTTAAAATCTTCCAGCAAATAAGAATATAGCTGGAAGAATATAAGGACAGAATATAGCTATATCTGTCCCAATCATGCTGCTTTTTCCAAGAGTGCCTAATCCTAGAAACATCCAAAGCTGAAGAGACTTCCACCTCTTGGTTTTGAGACTTCCACCTCTTGGTTTTGTCCCGTGTGGTCTCTGAAGCCATGGTACAGGTGAGGCATGACAACCATTAGTGATTGAATAATTCCTATTCAGGGGTCCCAAACATCACAATAATCCTGCAGGGCTTTGATAAAAATATGTGTGTTTTTTATTGTCCCTTAACACCTGATCAATATTGTACCTTAATTATTTCCAAAGAGTTTTCTGTCCATTGTATTTTTAACTCTCAGATGCAGGAAAGGTGTTAGACAAGGCTAATCTGGTATTAATCAATATATTTCAGTGCACACTTAAAAAAAAATCCCCTTCTGTCTGGGTCTTCTGCCCAGGGTTAATGTAGTGCTTTGCCAGTTATGTCAGAGGATTCAGTCTTTCTTTAAAAGGGTCTGCTTGATGCTATATTTTCCAACATTGATTTTAAAATTAAGTTAGTTCATGATGTTAATTCTCATTTGTACTTTACATATCGTTCATGTAGAGAAGATGTGATGCAATGTTTGAAAAATATTTAAAATTGAAAAATGACCAAAGATGGTAAATTATTGTTAGTATTAAAAATTAACTTCCTTTAAAGTATGTACAAAGCACGATGTTTCAGTCAATAAAATGAGTATTATTACATTCTTAGATTATCTACAGAGCTTCAGCTCATCAGGAGATGTTATAAAGGTGCATCTTGACAAAAAGCATTGTCTCTTAGAGGGAAGAGAGAAATTGCAGCAGAAGTGGGAGGGAAGCAGAGACAGTGTCGTGTTCCAGGGAACCTTATTGACCCTGAATGCAGCAAATGTAGAGAATATGGAAACCAGCCCCAAATTGCTTAAGTGTGTGGCATCTAACAAAGTGTTCTTGGCATTTCCTTCTTACTCTGGTGGGAAAATGCATTTGTAACAGATTCAGAAGTCTTTCATTTAACATGTCAGTGTATATTTAGTTACCTTCACCAACACTCTTGCAGTCTGTGCACCAGCCAAACAACTTTGCATTCAGCAGGATTTCATCCTGGGTTAGCAGTGCATGAACCAGGCCTTTGGCTTTGGAGCAGATACAACCACAAAGCAGCACAAGATAGAGACTCTCAGCCTGTCTATGGAAATCTTATTCACTTTCAGGATCTCTGTGGCAGTGGGACTGATTAAGCTCAGAGCTTGCTGATTGTCTGCAAGAGAATTAGTGCACAAGTTAATAATTTTTGTTATTTTACAATGTGTTGAATATTTTATGGTAATGATGTAACAACAGGAAAAAGAGGCAAATGCATTTGTATTCTGCTTAGTGTGGGTTCCACTGGAGCTCCTGTAGAACAATGGTGGTGTGTACTGCAGATGTCTAAAGGGCAAAGGTAGCTTAATCCTGGCTTCCAGGATAGCCACACACTACTCCATGCTCCTCTTCTCCTGTCATATCCTGCCAAATATTATTGGAAGAGGTGGGTGGTCTGCCATTTAGGAGAATTATTTGTATTTTCACAGTCATGATGTGATTATATCTCCTTTCTTTAGCACATATTTAAGAGGTAAAGGAGAGAAAGAATTTATATGTGAACTGATTATGTATTTAGTGGATGTGCCAGATAGAACGTGCTAAATTCATTTGTTCTTCATTTGTGTTGTTCCTCAGTGACCATGACTGGGTCAAGTGGGCCCTCTAGAAGAACAAGGAGATGTTTTATATGCTGTTGGCAACTGAGAACATTCAAGGCAGAGAGGATTCCAGAGGCTCCAATGGGAGGCAGGCAGGAGGATATATGGAGAGGGTCACAACAACGAATTGTGAGCTTCTAGATCAAGCAGAGAGACTGAGAAGAGCAGACAGCAGGTGCCCAGGTCACAGAAAAGACAGAAAGAAAAACTTCAAGAGGGTTAAAGGGTTGTAGTTCCCACAATTCACAAGTCATTGGTTAATCTGAAAGCCAGGAGGCAAAGATGCATCTGCAGAGACAGAGTTAACTAAGGAAGAGTTACTTAGAAACATTAATTTCTGCTCTTTCTTCTTACTTACGTTTTAATAAATTTTGACCTTCCCTTTGACTGTACAAGTTCTCTGTGTTCTTTGGAAATATCCAGGAGAGGTCCTAGACAGATCTTTCTCCAGGTGGGCCATTTTGAGTATCAAGACAGGAGGCTTTTGCTCCTGTGCACTTAATGAAACACTTCAGATGAAAAAAGAATGTTTACTGGTTTTATAAAAGGTCTTGTGTTGAAACTGTGATGATTTTGAGTCTCACAGATTTTTGTACGTGATATTTTTTTCGCAGTGCAAATCTGCTCCATTTTTTGTCACCATCACCTACCACACTGGAGCCTGGTGAAGTGCAAGTCTCTCCAGCAGAGAACTGAAGCACATTCATGTCTAAAGTGATCAGTAGAACATGGTCACTCAGCAGAGAAATGGATTCTGTGAAGAGAAGTTAGTCGGTGATGGAGCATGTGGCAGCTACCACAGACCATTT
Organism: Pseudopipra pipra; assembly: GCF_036250125.1. NCBI lineage: Eukaryota > Metazoa > Chordata > Aves > Passeriformes > Pipridae > Pseudopipra > Pseudopipra pipra. The sequence continues at coordinate 16,904,612 of NC_087562.1, read as the reverse complement.
ATAAGCAGTGTTGGACGGGTCTGGTACAGTGAGTCCTATGATTTGTGCCTGTCTGTTGGGCTGGAAGATGAGGCTTCAATTAAGGAAGCTTTAAGTCACCATTAAAATAATGTAAAGAACTGACTGACAGGGGATAAGAGCTACACATTTTAAATAACTTGCTATTGATTTCTCAAAAATGGATGCCATCAGTGTGGTGGGAGCAAGTCAGCACCATTATAAATTCAGCAAATATTCCCAGAGCAAACAAGCCCACAATGGACAGAGAGAAATTTGTGTGTTCATTTGCAGTGGGACAAATCATTACAAGTACAACCAAGTTTCAGGGAGATCACGGATGATTTTTGGAGACACCATGCTGACGGGTGTAATTGCCTTTCAGATAAGCTTTATGCTATTTAAAACTGATTACTGCCAGTTTATTACTCATCTAAAATTGCTTGGAAAAGGGCATAAACTGTTTCATATTGAAACTGATAACTCTGCAACCTTGCAGTTGGATAACCACATTTCCAATACATGCAGTTTATAATCTGAATATTCAAGTGCTTTATATATTTCCCCATTGATCCAAATTTCTTTGTAAGTTATGTACAGGCTGAAAACTCAGCTATCTTGCTTTATGTTTTTATAAATTGCTAATAATAAGAAGGCAGCAGCTTAGGAGATGTGTGTATATAATGCATTGTAAAATTGTGGAAGAAATATCATACTTGCATTGAACAATACCATTTCCTGGTTGAAGGTGTTATCTGTAATTGTATAAATAAGCATGTGAGTCTTACAAAGCAATCTTTTGTCAGTGGAATATGATTCTAAATCTTTCTTAGTGGCTAATCATTTCTAATTTAGAATTCTGCAGTTGCTCATTTTGTTATGGGTGGAAACATCCCTGCATTGGAGAACTGAGGTCTGTTTTTATGGCTAAGCAAAACCAACCTGTTTGTTTTTTACTGTGTGACAAGCTGGATTCCAGGACAGGAAGTACTCCCAAATGGAAGGATTCAGGATGAATTATCAGCATGAATCTTTTAGTCATTGAACCTCATCTGCCTTTACCCTGCCATGTGTAAGCATGAAAGGGCAAAAGGATTCCAAGGCAACCTCAAGCAACCATTTTACCCCAGCAAGCCATAGAAACAAGGCAGATAGATGAAATAAGGAGAGTGAGTCTTCACATTTCTCATGACTCTTCCAAGCTTTCATATCTGCTTTTGTTAAACCCAGATAAGAAAATCTGGTAGAAGGTAAAGTGAGGCAGAGAGACAGGATCCATCTGCAGATGGTGTCCCAGCGTGTTAATAGTGTACCTTGCTCTGGAAGTGGGTGGATGTTGCTGGGGTGCAAAGACTCTGGGAGCATTTACTAAAGAACTATGTGTTTCTTACTCCAGTCTCATTTTGAAGCCAGAAATCAAGCCTCAAATGTATTTTGAGGAAAATGACTGCTAATCATCTTTTTAACTTACAGAGGGAAGACCAAAGGTTGATTTGTGACTGCTCCTGACTGTATGAGTAATACATCTTTCCATAATATGATTTTCTCCATGAAAATGTCCTGTATCACTTTAATTGCCAATCACAGTGAAACGAGAGACAGTAAATTATTTGCATAGCCTGCTGAAATGGTAAATTGCAGGAACCAAGGACCCCGTACAGAAATGCTTAAATCATACAATTGTAGACCCATAGAGTGGTTTGGGTTGGAAGGGACCTTAAAGATCATGTTTCCAACCCCCTGCCATGGGCAGGGACACCTTCCACCAGCCCAGGTTGCTCCAAGCCCCGTCCAACCTGGCCTTGGACACTTCCAGGGATGGGGCAGCCACAGCTTCTCTGGGCAACCTGTGCCAGGGCCTCCCCACCCTCACAGGGAAGGATTCCTTCCCCATATCCCATCTAACCCTGCCCTCTGTCAGGGTGAAGCCATTCCCTCTTATCATTTTCACTACATCCCCTTGTAAAAAGTCCCTCTCCAGTTTTCTTATTTAAATCTTCACTAAGATTCTTAACTTAAACTAGTTCCATGTTATGTCTGTATGTTTCCCCTGATTTTGATAGAATTATTACATTATATGTCAGCATGTAAAAGATTATTTTTCTCCTAATATATATTTTTGCCTGCCAAAGAGCACTGAATTAGCTTTTTTGTGCTGTTATATGTTACAGCACAAAATCTATATGCTAGTTTATGAGCAGTGGGTATAATAATAAGCATCACTTCAGACTCTAAAGAGCTGCAGATCTAAAATTCCTTTCTGTATAAGTCATCCACAGTGGTAGATGCTAAGAAGAATAAGGTCATACTTAGCTAAGGTTTATGAGTGCAATTTCCTATCTAAATGAGAAAGCATTTCCATTTGAAGGCAAAGGGATATTATTATGGACTCTCTTACTGTTTTTCCTACTTGTTATTATAGGCACTCTTCAGCTAATGCTTTCAATGCATTCACTTACAAATGCAGTTCAGGTCTTCAAAACATCAAAGCCATAATGACACAATCTTTTTGAAGTCTTTTATCAAACTGCTGAGGTTGACCTATTTAATTGTGCAGCCTAAGATGATCCAGATTGACTAGAAGAACATATCTATGCTCTTAGGGGTTTTATTTGTGCACTGTAACAATTTACATAAGGTCAGTTCCTTAGCAGGGGTGAAGTAGAATTGTTCAGTTAAAATAGACAGTTGTCATGGTTCCAGTAGTTTGGGCTCTGTTAATCCTCAAGAGAAGGCAAACATACTAAATGGATATGGTTTTCCTTGCCGATTTATTTCATAGTATCCAGGGCTTTATACAAAGGGCTGTACTACAATTCACAAGTGATATTTGTGCCCATGGTCAGTGCTCATTAAGAGGTATTAGGAGGTTGCTTCCTGTGATGGCCTCTGGTATAGAAGTACCATTGTTTATGATTTTACAAAATGTAAGTTTAGTACGACTCTTCTCTAGTGCAGTTTATTTATTTTTCTGCAACAGTTTGCTGGGTGATCAAAGCACGGACAGGATTTGTGTCTGCAGCCTGTTCACCATCCCAAAGGGCTGCAGTCACAATCAAGTCTTATGGTCTACAGTTTGTCATTTCAAATCAAACTGAACTTGGATGTCTGCCACAGCTTTGATCCCAGGCAAACTGGGATTCTCTGAAATCCTTCGGGGATATTTCACAAAGATTGAGCATAGCAGAATTCACAAAATTAGAGCAGATTTTATCAGAATTAACAAACCTAGTGCTGAGTTCTCTGAATGGAACTAAAGGCACGAGAATCATCTACTTGAGCTGCTGACAGGAAGAAAATTGATATCAGTCTATCTTCACAGTTGAGAGCAGAGTCAAATGTCTGATAGTTTGGGTACATTGGCAACATACATCATTGTTCAACTTTTTTTTTTTTTTTTTAAATTAATTTAATGGTCAAGGACAGTGCAGGGATTTATAGCTCTTATTCATCATTTCAAATTTTAGCCCAGTTCAGCACAGAACAGAGGATAATCACAGCCATCTGATGGCTATTGAAGTGAACTGAGTCGCTGGTCATAGAATACCCACAGCCCTAAAAACTCATTAAAAGAATTTGGACAGACACTCACAGAGTGATCCAGTGGAGATGTTCAGGAGGCTGGAGATGCCAAAAATGTTTTTCTGATTAGTCAGATTTAATTGGCTGCAGTGAATTTGTATGCATTTTTCAAAAGATTTACAACAGCTTAGCAAACTTGGAAAAGAACAATGAAAGCCAGATGTGAATGAGGGCTGGCTGTGAGGGACATAACGAACCAAATAAAAAAATGACCCTTAGCAACTCACTACACTTTTAGCTATTGTGACTAACAAGAAAGAAAGAAAAACTTTCCCCACAATAAAGGATGAGAGAACTCGGAGTGATGGTCTGACTTTATAATGGCAAAGTTATGGCTTCAGTCTTGGAAATACTTTTTTGATGTGTATAACTTCACAAATCGAAATAATCCACTGGGTTTCTAGGGGCTCCTTTTGCAAATGAGGCTTAATACATGTGTGATTAATGTATGTATTGATCATTTTTCTTGTCTGTGTTTTACCAGCATTGTATATGTATGCATGTATTTTTAACTGACATGAATCAAGCATGGTCTCCCAGTACTTTATTTCAGAGCATATTCTTCAGACATTTGTGTTTTAAGGTGAAGGACACAGCATGTTGCCTCTTTGTATTGGTCCAACCAGTGTTTGCCAAAGGCATGTTCTCTTATAAACAAAGGGAAATCACAGGAAATCAGTTCCTTGACTTCTAGGAACAGAAGATGAATGTGCAGGACTCAAATGAGGTTTATATTGATCCGGCAGAACATGATATCAAATGTAGGGACAGAAAATGAAGTGAGAAGGGTAGTTGTTCTGAACTTTGTAGGCTATGATTAAATTGTTATCGAGCACTGGAACAGGTTACCCACAGAGGTTGTGGAATTTCCATCCTTGGAGATACTGAAAATGCAAGTGGACACAGTCCTGAACAGCTTGGTTTAGTTGATGCTGCTCTGAGCAAGGGGTTGAGCCAAGCAGTTGCTAGAGGTCCCTTCCAACCTCTACCATTTCAAGATTTTATGGAATGCAGTAACTGCGACTGAACCAAGATTTCCAGGGATCAAACATTAGCACTGTTGGCACTTTTGTGACTCAGAAGGTCTCATGTTTCACTGAAGTCTGATCAGTGTGTATACACAGTTTAAACAGAATTATTTCCTAGAGCTTAGGTTTTCCACTGGAGCAACTTTCACAAAAGACGTGCTCAGAGGCACACAGCAGCACCTCTCAGTGTTGTGTCCTGGAGTTGAAAACCTTGTGTCCTCCTGGGGACTACCCTGTGGACAAGCTGGAACTCTTGCAGCAGCAGATGAATTTCACTTATTTGTACCTATCTGTGGCTGTATTCAGACAACACATGTTAAAGGGTATGTGCAGTCACTCTTGCTGTCCCTCACACACCTCTGAGTAGTGTTTCTTAGCATGGAAATGGCACAAGCCCACGTGCAGTGGACAGCAGCTGTGCCACTCTCCAGAGGGATGCTCACGTTGTTCTCCAGGATGCACGAGCAGGGCAGCACCTCCAGCCCACGTCTGATCTCACAGTCTGAGGTCAGAGCATCTCCTCAGACCATCAACTGTCTCTGTCAGTGAGATGATTTATCATGACAGCCACGCTCTTCAGACAAGGGAGCACTTGACAGAAGGAGTTACTCTCCAGAGAATGGACAGTTTACTTTTTGCTGCTGCTCTCCCGGGGCTCCATCTCTCCTGGGGCATTCCTGGCTTACAAACAGAGTGGAGTTTATAACACTAAGGAAAATGTTTACATTGCAGTACATTATTGTAATCTTCTGTTCTTCCCAGTGATCCTTCTTATAATGATCTAAACAATGAAGGGTGTGTCGCTGCTTCTTGGAACAGAGGGAAGATCAAAGGTCCGTGTATCTGCAGATTTTGCCTAGTTAGTGAAGTGAATGGATAGCAAGGTAAGGACAGCAACTGCAAGAAGAGAGAGATGCACTCTAACTAAAAGAAAATCAGTTACAAATTCACAAAAGTCTGATTTTACTGTTTCAGTCCTTTGTTGTTTAAAGGAAAAACAAAAATGACAGAAGTCAAGACTCCTCTGAGATCTTTAGGAAACCAGAGGGGACAAATGCAGCATGATTTTAGGGGCCAGCATGTCCCAGCACAGTTTAAAAGCAGATGCACTTGGCGATCCAGTAGGAGGCTAATTCCTGCCTTTTGTCATTTCATTGAGACCCTCAAGGCACTTATCTCTGTCTCCTCCTCCATTTATATGCAAGCAACTTAAGCTAAAGTGAATTGTGAGTGACTCTGAAGGCGAAGGGCATAATATAGCCCTTAATTCTGCCATTTTTGGTGCAGTACATAGCTTGATGCTCTGTTTATTTCCACTGTGAAAATTCTGAAGCTGCAGCATTCTGACCTCGTGCATTGTCTCTCCCAGGGATCTCATTTTGACTGCTGCCTTGATGTTTCAGACAATCCGAGATTTCTGTTTGAAGCAGATAGAGTTTTGAGGTTTTTGTTAAGAAAGCACACTTTTCATCAAGACCCAAAGGACAGAGAGAGTTTCTTGACTTATTCCTTCTTTCAGATCCAGTGAGTGAACAGAAATGAATTTCTTGTGAGACTGTTGATTCCTAAATATTAAGTATTCGTGTGGAGAAACCTTTTGCAGTTTTCTGCTTTGACAGCTGGCTTCTGTGCAATGGAAAGAGTTTCATATTCATATTATACTGGGTGGCTGTGGCTTGTGATATCTCCTATCCAGTTGGATCTATCACACAGGATTGTATCACTGCTCAAGACCTGTCAGCTCAGAGGAACATCAGGCGTTCTGTCTGCTCCTGTTTCAGTGGAATATCTCAGGGATGGCTTTCTACTTTATTACTTTGGAGAGAAATTCAGTTTTTCTTTGGTTGCTTGGCAAATCATTTTGTCCAAGATACCATTAATAATAGCTGAAATCAAACCTAATGGAGTGTATTCCCTGTTGAATGTCTGTTAAAGATTAAAGGTTAAAGCAAGGTACAGAGGACATTTTCATTTTGTAAGTGAGAGAATTAAGCAGGTTATCTACAGTCCCTCTTCCTTTCTTTCTCAGTATCTTTAGACTTTAAAGTGCATGAGCCAAACTTGGTTCACAGATGGGCAGTGTAGGAGGTCAGGGATGGCTTTTAGCTTTTTGTATGATTTATTCTATTTGGAGAATTCTGTGAAGAGTTTTTGTTTATCTCTTCCCAACCATGGAAGACTGAGCTGACTAGGCAGTTCAGTAAATTACTCTGGAAGAGTGAAGTTTTGTGGTCTGTTCCCAGATGGTTGTGAGTATCTCATGTGACAAGCATTCAGGATGTTTCTTTTTGCTGATAAGTTTGGTTTTTTGTTGTGACTTTTTTTTTATAAGCCAGCACAGTAGCCACTCATCAGTGATGTTTTTTGTAATATCTAAATAAAGCACAGATGTGTTTTAATCCCGTTTGTAGGGATAGGGATGGAAAGGTTTAATCAACATGCAGATCACAAGGGAAATCAATACTAATACCTGAAAGGTAACCTAGACTTTAGACTTTAGTCTAAAGACTCCAAGCACAAGATCTCTTACTTCAGTCTCTCTCTTTTGTAATTACGAGGGGAGAAAATCCCAGAACACCAAATTGTCCTTGAAGTATTTTAATAAGTAAATCACATTCTGAATAAGACTAGTTAAGCATGTGTGAGCATTTGGGGTTCTTACTAAGTCATTATCCCTTTGCATATCCCTTTTCATATCCCTAAATCTCTATAACAAATTGATGAGTGATTTCCTAAAACATTTGTGTGAAATTCCAGTCTCTGCAGCAGCCAGTAAGAATGTTCATCCTATCCCTAGCAGAGGGAAGTGAATGTATCATTATATATAAAATAAATGGTAAAGGTTTTCATCCCCTTCACCTGTGTAAGTCTGACTATAATATGGTTCATGAGGGAGAGAATCTGGCTGGTGGCTCCAGACAGTGAGGATACATTTATTTCAAGTCACAAGAGCCAAGAAACTGTAAGTCCAAAACCCAGTGGGATATTCTTTCATCCTAACTACTTGTGCAGTCTCTGTCTCCAGCTACCAGTGACCTTGGGTCTCCCATTGGGGCCTTTCTAGCTGGCGGCAGCAAACCACAGAGTTTATATAAAAAATTGTAACACAAAAAAAACCAAAAGTCAAGCGATAAAAAATTGGGATGGGGGAGGGGTCAGAAATCTGTTTCCTCTTTTAAATATGAAGGACCTTAAAGTTTCTGAAAAACGTGTTGAAATGTTTTGTTCAGGAATGCAATTGTTTCTCGGATTAAGAGATACAAGATGATAAACTACTGATACATTTCAACTGGGCAACGAATTTTAGGATGAATAAAGACAAAAACAAATTAGTGCTGATGACATTAACACTTCAACTGAACACAGTGCTTCCTGAGTCATGAAATTGCTTTACCACGTTTTAGCCTTGGCAATTTAAAAGACTAAACTTTTGCTTTAACCAAGATTTTTAACTCTAAGTCAAAACTGTAGTAAAGACATTCAAAGATTTAAATTCACTGTGAGTACTGTTGGTTGCATGCTGGATTTTGAGGATTTTCTGCTTTTTATAAAGCTAGCAAAACATTCTATCAAAAACTTTTCTCTTCATGAAAAAAAAACCAAACAAACAAAGGGGCAGATTGTTTCCTAGCAGAGCATAAAAGAGGGATTGCTGTGTTTTCTATTAGAGCCACCAAAACAGGTTGCACAGAGGACAGTAAATTTTGTTCATGCTGTGCAGACATTTTGAACCAGATGACAAGTCCAACAGCTTGGATTCTCTGGAAGGTGAGATTTCAGTGGCTCCAAATGAAAATGAAAAAGCAAGATTGAGGGACACCAAAGTGAAAGGCACTTGGATGAGCGACAAACACAAATCAATCAAGTTTATTATGCCCTGTTTCTCCTGTAGAATCCTGGGGCCAGGAAGGCAGGGTGCATGACAGGTATATCCAAAAGTGTCAACAAATCTACTGCCTTCAGCTCCTCTGTGTGCTCCCACCCAAGACAAACGTTGCCAACAAAGGAATAGCGTGTCTGCATCATTGGTGGCATATTCTGGGAAAGCACATCTCGCTTAATTTTCATCTGATTGTGCCATATGGTGGCATTTTAATTCTACATTCAAACGCAACATTTGTTGTCTCTGCCCCCATCATCCAAACCCCTTTGTGAAATTTATGGCTGGTGAAGAGGAGATTGGACACAGCAAAGGTGGGTGTGACTAGGAGTGGATGAAGTGCCTTGGCAGCTTTATGGGATGAACACCCAGGACAGGGAGGCTCAGGTGGGAAAATACAAGGAAAGCAGCAAGTGGTAGAATTTTTGCAAGAGGAACAGGTGGAGATAAGCAGAGCAGGGAAGAGTGGAGTGGGAGAAGGCTGGGTTACTGGAACGTCAAAAGTGTCTGAAGAAGGGGCGGTGGGAGGAGACGTTTGTGCCAAGAGCCTGCAGTGCAGAGGCTGTGAGGAGTGTGAGCTGTCAGAGGAGAAACACAGGGCACATCGTGCAGCCAGGCATCACCTGAAGGTGAGCCCGGCCAGGGATACTGTTGTATGGAATTTAGCAAAACTTTCCTTTAAAGGAAAAAGGGAGGGGGGGATAACATCATTACAGTGACTCATGGAAGTTGGGTAACTGCTTGAAGAGCCAGAGAGGGATTTGTTTGTAAAGAGAGATTTTATAACGAGGAGTGGGATGTTATGCCAACACCTCATACAAAAGCAGCAACCAGTCCCTGTCATGTAACTGTTCTGTGCAAAACCACCAGAAACAAGGGCAGAAAAGGAGTCACAGCACAAGGAGTGATGAAGGGGGCAGTTTCCTCACCTCTCTTCACAGATCTTTGCTCAGTCACTTAATTACTGAGCACCAATGAGCTATTCTTTAAAAATACTCTCCTTCAGCCTTCAACTTCTTTTTCATTACACAGTCATATAAACCCAGAAAAATTAATGGCCACTTCTTCAGTAAGAGGGACACACAGATCTTCCTTTGTTTGTTCATTTGTTTTACAAACCCACACAACTTCTCTCCCCAGTCTCTGAATTTTATTCAAACCAGCATGAGTCAACTTTAAAATTAACAGGAGCAAAAGTTCCCAGGAGATCTGTATCATTTAAGACAGTAGGAACCCTCAAGAAGAACATTAGGTTTCATACAAACTCTTGCATATATGATTGAAAATACTGTACAACTCTTGACTATATGTTGGACGAATCTCTAGACTATAATTTGTATTTTTCTTTAGATAGGCAATATGAGTTCAGTTATGTTCTGGATGTGAGTCAGATTGTTTCTGCTGGTTTTTGTTGAAGCAGGAGATGGTTCTTTAGAGGGACACATGTTTTTTTACTGTGAGATTATTTCTGTCGCTTCAAAGATGTGTCCTTTGCACACCTCCTTAGTCTTTCATTTCAGCCATTGGTACAGAGGAACCAATAACTCTGCTGGGTTTCAGCCAGTGTGGTGAATTCAATTTTGTAACACTGGACTGTCATTGCAGAGTTGTAGCACAGCGTAACATTCCATAAAATCAAGCTGTTTATTATCCAATAGAAATGAAAGAGCATTTCTTTTCTTTATTCTTTTTTTCCCCCCCACTTTATACTAAGCGATAATATAAATCACATTTTTTGCTTATTTCAGGAATGCATGTTTGTTCTTCTGTGATTCTAAATAAATCTCTAAATATTAACTGTCCCTGAAATATTTTGGGGTTTTTGCTTCTGCTTAGAATATAGACTTAGACAGGCCTGTGGTGGGCAAATAATCTTTTTGTTACCTGATGAATCTGCAGGCCCTTCACAACAAAAGGTCTCCTAAAGCAGCAGGGCCAATCCTTTAAGTTGAGAAACAGTCTATCAATAAAGGTCATTGTGACAATGTGATTTATTGAAATCCTGTGCTGCTCCTAGCAGTTAGTATTTTATATTATATGATACACGGCGGGTGTTTTTATTCGTATTTGGGTTCCCCACTGAAACCTTGTTCAACCTGTTTTATTATTTATCGTTGCCTTTTAGAGGTGAAAGAAACCAATTTATTCGACTTTCATAACCATTCCTTACAGGTACAAAGAGGTTAAGGACTAACAGAAAAAATCAATTGGTTAATAAAATAGTTAATTGACTAAATGCTTCTTCTAAGGGGCCCTGAATCAGACTGTGCAGAACCAAAGGAGGTTGGTTTAATTATAATGGCATCTCACTGCATAAAAGCCTTCACTGCAGACAAGGTTTTCAAACTTGAGTGTGCTTGTTCCTATCTGTGGATATGTGTAGTTTACACATGGAGTAAATCTAGGCACCCTAATCAATTTTTTCCCCAGTTTTTAGTATCTACTTTTCCCTTTTATGGTCATGACAGATGGCAAAATTACGATAAAAGCATATCTAAGCATTGAAAAATCAGTCAACATGTTCATTACAGATCTGGAAAGATTTTTAAGATAAATGTATAGAACACTGGCAAACAAAAACTTCCCAATTCTGCCTCGTTCTGCTGGACTGTCTGGCAGGTTTTTTGACTTGGTATTATGGTCCCGTTGTTTATGAAATCCAAGATTTTTGGAAGGCACGAGGAGGTAGAGAGTGATTCCCTTTAACCACTTCTGAGATTCTGTCAGAAGAACATCCAGAGCTGCTTTGAGGCCCAGTAATGCCATGTTCTGAATGAAAACAATAACCAATATCTTCAACTCACCTGAAGTACAGTCACTCAGTGGGAGCTCCTAAGGATCTGAGCTCCTCATGCTTTCCTGGTGTGTTTAATGTAATTAAAAGCACGTTTTAAAAAGTGATGTCAAAGGGACACCACTAAAAGCTTGAAACATACTTTACAGTAGGTACATTCACTTTGTCCATGTACATTATGCTGTAGCCCCCCAGTATTGCAAATGTAAAAAAAAAATAATAATTAAAAAAGAAAAAAGTTGCTTATGAAGCTCCTTGTTATGTTGCACCAAAGAGGCCAAGGAAAGGCAAGAGAAAATGGAATCTGTGTAAGATCCTTTCCTTGGCTTCCCTTCCCCATCCCACATCTCTGGAATCAGGAATCTGCCGGGGCACAAAACATTTCAGTGGTGAGTGAGGAGGTTGCCTGACTGAGAGGAAAAGCACAGGATGAGGCACATCAGGTTGTAGAGGTTTTGGGGCTAATGAACAATGATAATAACTGAGGTGATACTCAAATAATGTGTAATAGAACAAGAGGGTTATTGATTGATTAACAAGCTAGTTCAGTGGTGACAGAAGAGAGCATTTTGAAATATGGTTGTGTCAGGATATGCACAAACTATGTACATTTTTCATCCTTGTATGCTAACTGGTGTAGCCCAGTCTGCCACTCAGTTTTTCCTGTATCCTTTCAAATTCCCTGGGGTGAGGATTGCTTTCCTTGTTTGAAAACCAGACAAACCTGTTGGTGGAGTATTTGGGATACTCCCCCCGTTTGACACCTCATATTGTCAATAATGTTCTCACTTATCATGGCAAAAGCAGGGAAGGAGTAGCTGAGCCGTCTCTTTGTGTTTTCCCTGTGACCATCAGGGCTGGGATTCAGAAGGGAAGCTGATATTCACACCTGCTGAGCACCATCAGTCTCACAGACATCAGTGCAAATGCAATACTGAGCCCTGGGAATGCTGGCAACAAATACTTCTGGCCGATTCATTTGACATTTAATTTCCAAATATTGACATTATTGTCCTTTTATCAATAAAATACCTCTTGAAGACAAATCTCCTTTATTCCATCCCAAGAAATGGGGGAACTGCTTTACCTATGTCACACTCATCCAGCTCAGTTATGGCATTTCACAGCTCCCCACGTCCCCACTGCACTTACCAAGGTGTCTTGAGTTCATGGAGTCTGTCAACAAGCTCCACATTTAATTGAAATGTATTAAAAGCAAATCTCGTGATTTCAAGACTGTAAGTTCTGCTGATGCTGCTCAGTGTTTCAATTGCCTGACTCCCAACGAGGACAACAAGTTGATAAAGGACACGCTGTGAACGGCAAGACCTTCACTGCTGCCTCCTGGTGACATTCAGACAGGAGAGAGATTCCAACAGTTAAGGTTAAAAGAAAGGGGACTTTGATTAACAGCCAAGTAATGCATCGAAATTCCAAATTATGCAGGAGTCTGTTCAGGCTACAATTGGTCTTGTTTGTTTTTAATTTGAGATTCAATGTCAATGCGAGATTTTAACTCTCTGGTTACAGCTCTTTATGCACATAACTCTCTAATGTAATTGTGATATAATCCTCAATTTTATTAAGATCCAAGTTAGAAAATATCAATGTGTTATTCAGAATATTACCTTCACTGGCAGTGTGAGTATGATGGCCTGGGAGCAGCTTTTCTGAGAAAGTATCTATTTGCCTCTGCTATCACCTTCAGTATTGAAAGGTGATGCAAACAGTGATATTGAACCCTCACCAAGGCTGCTGAGCCAGAACACTTGATCTGTACAGCCAAAAAGTTGGGTTTATGCTGAAGCATCAGGCTCTGAACTGCAGTGGCTGAAAGCTGGGATTTTCCTTCTCTGTGTGAGTGGGGAACTGGCAGAGAGGGCAGAGAGGGCAGCTGGGGAAGGAACTTCTAAAGCCATCCCAACAGGCTGTGTTAGAGCCTGAGTGCACTGATAGAGCCTGCAGTGCCCACCATTGTAGCACCCAATGCTCTGTGGGCTGTGGTTCTGTGACAATGACAAGAAATCCACACTAATTTTCATTTTCCTGCTCTCAAAAGCACAGTGACAAATGGCTGGTAAAGGGTTTTCTGAAAAGGACTGTTCACATCTTTCCTTATGAAAATTGAAATCGTGACAGGCTCTGTTGGACACGGTGCTTTGTTGCAGTTCAGCCACCCTGGCCCAAAAGCTGCAAACAGTGCTAGCTTGAGCTGTTAAATGCCAAAATTTTCCTCTTTATCCAGTGGCTTCCTTGTCTACAAAATCCACTGACACAGACATTCTAGGACATGGTACTGGGAGAGCTGCTTCTCTCACATTCAATTTTGATCCCAAACAAACAGCTTGAGATTTCACGTTGGATAATTGGGCTTTACCTGCATTTTAAACAAAAATCCTTCTCCTTTCATAAACTGCTTGAGTTGGGAGACATGCAGAGCTTTTGCTGAAAGAAATGCATTAATCCTTTTAAGTTTGATAAAAGGTTCTTTTATACCATACTGTACAGCTTCCTGCTGTGGGACCACATTTGTGTAGAATCTCCATTTGTGGGGAAAGAAAGACTCAGACTCCTTCTAATGGTTGGAAGGAAAGACTGATAGGGGAAAATGTTACTCACCTGGACTGAAAATTGAACGAAATTCAGGGGAGGTTTGTTGCATTAATTGGTGTTAATGGACATGGTCTGTCCCTTTTCTTTTTATTCCGCCAGTGTGTCCCCAGGAACTGTAGGTGATCACCCTTTCTTTGAGGCTAGTGGTGTAGCAGGCCCAAAATGGATCCCTCTCCAAAGATATGGAAGCCCTTGTTCTACTGCTGTGTCTGCTGCAGAGGCAAGTCCTGTGTCTGACAACCACAGTGTGAGGCACTGCAATAACCTGCTGCCAAGCAAGCAAAGAAAAATGCCTGGTTTCTTTTGTCTCAAACCCCAACTGGCCTGGATTTATTTTGGCATCTCTGATATTTTGTTATTATGACCAAACCTTTGATGGGCATTGCTGGGCAGCATGACATTCAATAATCTCGACTTCCTGTATCCCACACATCAATAGTGACCACAGTCAAGCCATTCAGAATATTGCTGTTCATTGATCAGGCATTATTAGCACTTTATTTCCCTGTCTCTTTTTGTTTAGGACATTCCACTTTTACCAACCAGTGGAGTAAAATATTTTGACCTTCAGACAAGGTATTATGTGTAGAGCAGCTACAGTAAAACATGGTACAGATCTTCTAGGCATAGTTCTCCCTGGAAACCTTTGTAGTGTGTATTGAGCTTGTATCTGGATATAAATTCACCCCAGTTAAGCCCCATTCCGAAAAACAATGTAAGCAAAACTTTTGCAGGTAATTCACACTTTATGATATGAATTGATGGAGCAGAAACAACAAGCTCATTGCTGTAACACAAGCAGGAAAGGAGATCCCTTTGCTTCTGTGTTGTAGAACATTAGGACATGCATAAAAATGCTGAGGAAAAGGTCAAACAGTGAAATGTTGGGAAACCACCCTGGCCACAAGGTTTACTCCATCCAACAGAAGCTGAACCTAAGCAGGTGTCTGCTCTGCCTTGTACAGAGCTACTTCAGGCTCTTCTCCATCCTCCTGCTGGCTGACAAAAGGTGCCCATCCATCTGCTTTCACGATGTTGATTCTGGGCTGTCACAGTTCTGTGCTACCTCATAAACCAAGTACATCCAATTCTGTCACCTTTTCTGCTGCTTATAGCTAATACAAGGTACCAAAAAATCCATTCTAAACTGCATCCTGAGCCAGGGCATCACTTCTGGAGGTCTGGCTTTCAAATACATCTTGCTCTCCATGTGTGTTCCTGTGCCATCAGTGCTGTAAAACCCCAGTCTGACACACACAGAATGTACACCTCCTGTAACTCAGTTTGGCCAAAACAAGACCTGGTCTGACAAATCCTCTAGACTGAAGCTTAGAGCTGAAGAGAAAGTCAGTGGTTTTTTTTATAAAGATACTGGATTTATTGTATAACTATGGTATAATTTACACATTCTCCCTAGCTAATGAAATGGGTCCATAGCATTGTTTATGCAAAATGAAGAACTCCAACTTCATTAGAAAACAGACAAATAACAAGACACTCTTATTTATACATTGAGGGATGGCTGACACAATAATTAAATCAAAAAATTCTGAGGATTGAAAAGGATTTTTTCTCTGCATTTGGGGAACAGTCTCTTTCTCAGAATCCCCCAGCTCAGCTGCCTACCAGGTACCACAAGTGTTTTGAAATCTGTTCCTTCTGCTGAAATCTATGAAAACATTATCTTGTAATACAGAAAAATTCATTTTTTTTTCTCATGTGTATGTTAATAAGTTCATGTGAGCTACTTTCTCTTGGGAAGTAGTATGAAGTAGTATGTTAAAAAAAAAAAAAAGAAGAAAAAGTGACTGTTAAGTGTAGGAAGAAGGCAGGAGAAGTACTAATGCTTCTCCAAGAATTACAAGTCCAAGAATTTACAATTTTAAAGACCCCTGCAGGTAGATCTTTCAAAAGCTGCATTTTGGACATCTCCAGATCTCCTTGGATGATCTGTGAGTGTACAAAAGGTGTCCTTCCATTCATAAGGTGAAACTGCACGCAGATATTTCTGAGGTGTCTCGTACATTAAGAACAAATGAAGCAGGAATATTCATAGGGACAAACACCTCCAAGTCATCAGAACTCCCAGGGATCCACCCAGCACAGTCAGGCCCTTTTGCAATTCTGAGAAATGTCCTTTCTTTAGAGATATTAATCATGCTGACTTATGTTTTTGGAGTGTTAAATTCAGCCTGCCTTAACAGCACAAATAAATTCAGTCCTTGAAGGTGATGCTAACAGACTGATCGTTTAGATTGCAGCCTTCTGGCTGGAGCTGGTTTGGACCTTTTCCCTTTATAGGTTTTCAGCTGAAAATGTGACTTTGGCAAAATAAAATAAAAAATATGCATGAAAAAGTCCATTTTGTCAAAATGTGATCCGTGAGGGGACCTGAATGAATTTCAAAAGCAATAAGCTGGCTTGGGATGTAAAGGGGTTTTTAATTATTAAAACTTTGTGGGATATACATTTTTGCACCATTCATTGAACTGTGGGTGTAATTTATTTAATAGGCACACATTTTACCGGGCAACTTATGGTACCAGAAAAGGATTTCAAGCCTCAGTCAAGTGGAAAATCTATCCCAAGGTATCTGTGTTGCCTAGTAAAACTAGGAGATTTAAACAGTCAAGATACAAGCTGACTGTGAAAGCACCTACCACTAATGTAAAGCTATGCAGTTCTTAAATGATGCTGACAACCCTCACAAACCTTTAAATAGCCATTTCCAAGCTGGCAGATCTAAATTGCAGGAAAACAAAGTAATCACTCAAGGAATTCTTTGCAAATTAAAACAGTTCCTCCTTGTTGCTTTGTGTTTTGGAGCTTCACAAACAATAATACAGCGTCAGAAGCCATTTGTCTTTTGTATTTTCCTGCAAAGGTAAATACTCTGTCAATAATGAAAAGAAATTGTTGGCAGATAATGCTGAGCACAAACAAGAACTGTACGTTTTACAGCTGATTCAAGAAATAAATATTTGTGTGTATCTTATTTTTATGTAAAATAAGTAAAGAAGGTACTTGTTTTTCTGTCACTTCTGACCCACTTTTGCTGTCTGAATGACACCTTTGGGGGGTTGTGTTTGTGTAAAAGCCTGGTTCAAGGTCAGGATACCATGAGAGATATTAGGTGTGCTCACAAAGGACCCAGGGTTTGTGCTGCCTCTCACAAAGGATGGCATACAGAGAGCCTCTTCAAAATGGAAAGAGGAGAGTCCCAACTGAAAATACCCCTGAAGATGCTTATGCAGCCTGGCATTTGTGGCAATTATGAAAATAAAGCCAGATTCTGATGCTCATCTGCAACAAAAGGAATGCTTACAAGCACCGTAATTCATGATAGGAATTTGAAGTTTGGAGAACAGCACAACACAGCATGAACTGAGATTGCAGAGGGGGAGCAAAACACGAGTCTGACAAACCCAGGAGCTCTTCAGATGTTCGCCTGGCAAAGAGGCTGAGCCCTGGCATGAAGAGCATCGTGGCACCTGCCTGTGCCTGAG